>NC_059391.1:29290645-29478145 GCF_019703515.2 Myxocyprinus asiaticus | reverse complement strand
TGTGTGTGTGTGTGTGTGTGTGTGTGTGTGTGAATTTTTTAAATAAAAATAAAAATGCATATAGGTCAATTGTGGGGAAACGTTTCAATAATTTTGTCCCCAAAAGTACTAGGTAGGTTAACACACGCACTCACACACACACACGTCTATACGCATGCGCAGTCCCCGCCTGCCCGCAGCAGCTCGGTCTGTGGCGGCTGTTTGTGTCCGCCGCACCAAAAAAAAAAAAAAACCTACGCTGTGTTTTTTCTCGCTCCCGTTCCCTCCCGCCGCTGTTGATGCGCCCGAATCCGCCCGCTGCTCGGTCCACACGGCCGCTGACGGCTGGTTTGATCTCCGCTGCGGGCGTTATGCGCTCAAACGAGGCCTACACGCTGAAGCTGTCCTCCTCCTCTTCCTCCTCCTCATCCTCCTCCTTCCGTGCATGAATCTCACCGTGATGGCTGATGAACAACAACAACAACAACAGCCCGGTGGTCCCGGATCCGCGCTACAGACCCCCGATGCGACGGCGCTGCAGTATAACAAGATCAAGAATTCCATTTGGTAAGAGATCCGATCACTGTCCGATCACAACAACACACCACTGCCCCGAGAGCACACCTTGCATCTGATGTTTTGCACTTGCAACGGGATCTCTGAATTTATGGCATGTGAGGTCCGATGGCATGTGTGATTTTAGTTGAATGTAATGTTTGTTGTCAATTGAATGGCATAACTGATTTCAGTTGCACAGAACGTCCGATTTCATTGCATGACATGCCTGATGTCTATTGCATGGGATGTCTGATTTAAAAAACAAGACACGCTTATAGGCCATGTTCCTGATTAAAGGCAAGGCCGTTCTTAGTGGTGGGTACACTTTTTTTTTTTAAAATAGAAGAAATCATAGTAAACACACCAGCATTTAATTAAACATTAAAATTGCTGACTCTCTGATTTAATTGCCTTAGATATCTAATTTTAATTACACAGAATATCGATTTCGGTGCATGGCAATGTCGGATTTCGTCGCATGGGGATGTCGGATTTCGTCGCATGGGGATGTCGGATTTCGTCGCATGGGGATGTCGGATTTTGTTATATGGGGATGTCGGATTTTGTCGCATGGGGATGTCGGATTTCGTCGTATGGGGATGTCAGATTTCGTCGTATGGGGATGTCGGATTTTGTTATATGGGGACGTCGGATTTCGTCGCATGGGAATGTCGGATTTTGTTATATGGGGATGTCGGATTTTGTCGCATGGGGATGTCGGATTTTGTCGCATGGGATGTTGGATTTTGTCACATGGGGATGTCGGATTTTGTTATATGGGGATGTCAGATTTTGTCGCATTGGGGATGTCGGATTTTGTTATATGAGGATGTCAGATTTCGTCGCATGGGGATGTCGGATTTCGTCACAAGGGGGTGTCGTATTTCGTCACATGGGGATGTCGGATTTCGTCACATGGGGATGGGGATGTCGGATTTCGTCGCATGGGGATGTCGGATTTCGTCGCATGGGGATGTCGGATTTCGTCGCATGGGGATGTCGGATTTTGTTATATGGGGATGTCGGATTTTGTCGTATGGGGATGTTGGATTTTGTCATATGGGGATGTCAGATTTCGTTATATGGGGATGTCAGATTTCGTTATATGGGGATGTCAGATTTTGTTATATGGGGATGTCAGATTTCGTTATATGGGGATGTCAGATTTCGTTGTATGGGGATGTCGGATTTTGTTATATGGGGATGTCGGATTTTGTCGTATGGGGATGTTGGATTTTGTTATATGGGGATGTCAGATTTCGTTATATGGGGATGACGGATTTAATTACATGGGAATGTCATATTGTATGTTGGAATTCGTTGCATGGGGATGTCAGCTTTTCATTCCTTGGGGATGTCAGAATTCGTAGCATTGTGATGTCGGATATCGTTGCATGGGATGTCTCATTTCAATTGCATTAATTGTCTAATTTCAATTGCATTGGATGTCTGATTTAAAATAATGGGATATTTGTGATTTCAGTTATAGGGTTGCCTGATTTCATTGCATGATTTCAGTCGCAAGGCATGTGTTTTGTCGGTTTGCATGGCATTTCTGAATTAATTGCATGGGGATGTCTTATTCATTTTCAAATAACACCCACCTTATTCCCTGGATACAATAAGCATAAATTGGTCTAGTGGAGTCACTGCATGCTAAAGGCCCAATCTGATTGGAGTGTAGGAATTGCTGACAAATATCAGACATGAAGATAATTTAAGATGAAAAGATTTTTATACAGTGCAGTCACTTTATCAAAACACTTCCCCCATATTTCTTATGTTGATACGGACATAGACACCTAGTACTGTGTGAATAAAATTAAATAATCTACACAAATCCTTTTAAAATAGATGGCAGTCATATTCAAATTGTTGTTCATACATTTTACATGCAATGTCCATACAAACTTGGCAAACAGTATAAGCCAGGTGAACTATAAACACACTTGTCCTGACTTGAGCTTTGGCACTGTCATTGTTAATCACTTATTAAAGGCCTAGCGTTGTTTCTACAAATTATTTTATCTTTAAGGAATATTCCAGGTTCAATACAAGTTAAGTTTAGTTGACAGCATTTGTGGCATAATGTTGATTTCAACAAAAATCCCATTCACTTCCATCCTCACTGTAACAGACTTTTTTTTTTTTTTTTTTTTTTTTTATAAAGAAAAGGAGGGGCGAGTCGAAATAAATGTTTTGTGGTAATCAATATTATGCCACAAATGCTGTCGATTCAGCTTAACTTGTATTGAACCTGGAATATTCCTTTACAAAAAACAAGTGTAACCACTTCTAAGAGCAGACTGCCTGTTATCAGGAACTCCACCAATTATAAGCATGTCTTGTGTTTTTTCACCCTGTGTTCCTGCTTTACACCCAAATGCTTTAATAATCTTTGTTTGTCTACTCTTACAGCAAATCTGTACAATCAAAAGTTGAGAGTATATTGGTAAGTCTCTCATGAATTAAATAATAAACATGTAGTTGTGTTAGAAACTGTAGACCATTTGCAGTTATTCCGGCATATAATTAGGCATATAAACTATATTAATTGCCAAATTAATTGTTCATTCAGATTAATATAAATATTTAATGTAATAACTACTTATAGAATATTAGTGTATATTTATCATATTGCTGTTGCCGACATTTTATAAAAGCAAAAAGCCATGAGAGGCCGTGGGACAAATGGTCTTTAATAAGCAAATAAACACGTGCAACAACTGGAATGTTTATCGTAGCAGCACAACTTTCTCCTTAAGTGTAGGGATGCACTGATGTATCGGCCAGCTGATGTGTATCGGCCAATTATTGACCAAATTAAAAACATCGGCATATTGGTTATAAGCATGCAAATGGCAATATGAAAAACCGATGGTTTATTTATAATTAATTAGTAACACTTTGTAAAAAATATTAAATGTTTATTCTTTGTCATTCTCACATTAATGAGGATAAACCGCCGTTACAGACATGACAGTTGTGAAAGCGGCACTTACCTATACATGATGAGGGAAACCATCCGAAATGCTTTGACTCAATTTGACTTCTGAGATATCGGTATTTTATTCTTTAAGGCTGCATGATTGATTGAATTAAGATTAACATCGCTGGGCGGCCTGGGTAGCTCAGTGGTAATAGACGCTGGCTATCACCCCTGGAGTCGCTAGTTCGAATCCCAGGGCGTGCTGAGTGACTCCAGCCAGGTCTCCTAAGCAACCAAATTGGCCCGGTTGCTAGGGAGGGTAGAGTCACATGGGGTAACCTCCTCGTGGTCACTATAATGTGGTTCGTTCTCGGTGGGGCGCGTGGTGAGTTGAGCGCGGATGCCGTGGTGGATGGTGTGAAATCTCCACACGCGCTATGTCTCCGTGGCAACACGCTCAACAAGCCACATGATAAGATACACGGGTTGATGGTCTCAGACACGGAGGCAACTGGGATTCATCCTCTGCCACCCGGATTGAGGCGAATCACTACGCGACCGCGAGAACTTAAAAAGCGGATTGGGAATTGGGCATTCCAAATTGGGTAAAAAAAAAAAAAGATTAACATCGCAATATGGTCTTGCACAATTACTAAACCTTAAAAGGCCGCGTTAGTATATAGTACACATTTCAGTGCTTCAGTCAGTGCTGTGTGAGCAAGCGGCGCCCTCTAGCGGTTTGGACAGTATTATCCATTGTACACCACGATAGAAAGGGCATATTGTTCCTTTGGTTAAAACTTTCTATTTTGTTCATTATGCGGTTGACATTTCCGTAGAATTGTGCAACATGTGTATAATATGAATTTGTAATGTCTTATGATATACAGTACATACATGTAAAATGTGATGCCTACTTATCTTTCATTGTGGCTCTTTTTAACATTTTGGCCTGTCGTGTGTTCAACAGATCCAATCTGTGTCCAATGAAAAATTATTTGTTGTTAGAACAGTACCTCTTTATACATTTTTAAAACAATTCCTGAGCAAAACAAGGCTTTTTATGTTAAAGGAATGTTCCGGGTTCAATACAAGCTAAGCTCTGTCGACAGCATTTGTGGCATAATTGACTCTCATTGTAAGTGTCTCACTGTAACACAGGAAGTCGAGTCGAAAGTAATTTTTGTGGTAGTCAAAACGCTGTCGACTGAGCTTAACTTGTATTGAACCCGGAACATTCCTTTAAGTTAATTATTGCTTTAGTGATAGTCTGTATGTCATAATGTGGATATACAGTATATGGAGCTATAGAGGCTGATTCCAGGAAATCAGAACAAGGTCTTTTGAGGCGGAAATCATTTGCCTTCGTAAAAGAACAGTTTTGAGGTTCATGTCATACTAGATTTTAAGCATGTCGAATCACTTCTGACCCCACAATGGTATTTAGTTTGTGACAAAAGGCGAAAATAAAACAAATATGCTTGAAATTCATTGTGGTGGATATTTGATACAAATGATTTAGAAATATTTGATCGAATTGAACAGTGAGATTATTTTAAGTCGTTTCTGTAGGGAAAAATCTTTGTAGTTGCTTGATGTCAGATTGTAAATTATCTGAAATGTTGAATAAGTCATGGTGCTGAAAATAAAAACAGAAAAATCCCAATAGAAACTTTATTGCCATGGATAATTTTTGTAATTTGTTTTATATATATATATATATATATATATATATATATATATATATATATATATAATTTTTTTTTTTTTTTTTTTTTTTTTTTCACCATTTCACAATTTGGAATGCCCAATTCCCAATGCGCTCTAAGTCCTCGTGGTGGTGTAGTGACTCGCCTCAATCCGGGTGGCGGAGGACGAATCTCAGTTGCCTCCGGGTCTGAGACCGTCAATCCGCGCATCTTATCACGTGGCTTGTTGAGCGCGTTGCCACGGAGACATAGTGGAGGCTTCACGCCATCCACCGCGGCATCCACGCACAACTCACCACGTGCCCCACTGAGAACCAACCACATTATAGTGACCACGAGGAGGTTACCCCATGTGACTCTACCCTCCCTAGCAACCGGGCCAATTTGGTTGCTTAGGAGACATGACTGGATTCCCTCCGCACACCCTGGGATTCGATCTAGCGACTCCAGGGGTGATAGTGAGCGTCTTTTACCACTGAGCTACCCAGGCCCCCTAGAAACTTGATACATTAATTTAGAATGCGCTGCATTTTACAACGGCTCGAACGCGGCTCATCCAATCAAAATTTAAGTCAAAATTGTCCATTTTATAATATGCATAATAAATTCAGTACAACGTATGGTACGATATAATACCACAATGTACAATATACAATACAATGTGCTGTATAAACAATACAGTACTCAAACTATGATACAATACATCGAATATTCACGATAATTTTTCAGATAATTTAAAACTATGCAACATTGCGATTATTTTGATTGTGCACTTGTTATTTGGCAATTACGTTTCCTAAAGAGCGTGTTTTTAGACTAGTTTAATTATTCTTCCTTGTCTTGCGACTCGTGAGTATAAGCATTAAGACAGCGATGATTTATTTCCATTGATCAGTTCAAACTGTCCGTTGCGCCATCACTCAGAAATGTTCATTGAAGCCTCCATGCGATATTTTTAAATGTTAAAATGTTCGGATAAATATACAGTAAATGTAGGTAAATGTTGCTGTTTTTTACTAATATTGTAGTGTTACGCAATTAATTGAGATTTAAATTACGTCAATTACAATTAACACAATTAACAAATCGTGAGTGTCAATTACAGCATTCCAGTTTGGTCCGTTTACACGTTTTCATTTTTTTTTTGCAGCGGTTGAGCGTGATAGCCAATCACGGACATGTCTGTTGCTCGCTTTCTGTGTATAATTCGTTAAAAAGTTTCGATTAAAAATTGAAAACAGTTTTGGTTTTTATGCCGTTTAGAGGGCCAATTTGACGTTCACCGTTTCGTCACTTTTACTGATGTTTTGCATGTGTAGTAGACATAAAGAAAAAGTACTTTAAAGTAAATTCTACTAATTAAAATTAAACACAATTACAATTTCAAGGGAAAATATTGACAATTATGATTTTTGTTATAATCATGCAATTGTAGAATTATTAAAAATTATTAAATGACTGATTTTACCTTGCGTTCCAGGAAACATACCTTATTATAAACATATTTATTTAACAGATTTTTATTTTGTGAAAAATATACCTTGATTATTTGTTTCTTTAACTGATGTTTTATTTTTTATTTTTTTACATTTAAACATTTTGAATGTAAAAAGCAACAATGGATGTTTGATTGAAATTATGTTTTTTCCATTTCAGCAGTTTAAGATATTAGCAAATCAGATATTTAAGCAAATATTTAAATATCAGGAAATGTGCCTAATATCGTCAGAAGCATATTTTTATATTTAATGCAAAATATAATGTAAAATAATTGTATATTTTTATATTTATAATTGTATACCCTGAATAATATTTAATAGTTTTCAATAGTTAAAGAATTTTAAATGCATATAAGATAACAATAATAATATAATTGTTTATCTATATCACCCATCCCTAATACAGACAGATTGTGTCTTTTATGACACACAACAAGACCCAACAAATGTGTGTAGTTGCCTGTCACTTTGTGATTGGCCAGTGACACCTGTTGCTGCTGAACGGCCAATCAGAGGCAAGACGTTGGATGATTATAGCATGTTTTACTAAGAGCTCGTCCATACAGAATTCATATTGTGTTACAGTGATGCGTATTTATAATCCCAGGGTTTAGAAGTGTTCAATACCCAGAATCGACATACAAACCTGTAAAGAATCAAACATCTCCCATGACGACAAAGAATAAGGCTAGTTTTACTACCTCAAAGATATATAGCCTCTACTTGATACATCACACTGTACGTTTAGGAAACTACAGTGATTTTTATCTTTTATTTGTTCATTTAATGCTCATTTGCTGTGATGCCTCACCCCATTCATGAGCGCCGGTTACCCCTAGCAACAAAGAGGCAAATAGAATAGGAAGAGGTGAGAAGAATTCATCGAAAGCGAGTTGGGCGGAGCCCGTGCTGAAAAGACGTGTGTCAGCGTTGACATGCATGTTTACTGTCAGGGTTTACATGGCAACTGGCTGTGGATTGCAGGCTTGGTCATATGCGCAGACACAGGACTGTATTGTGCGCCTGGCAGACTCAAGGGGGTCTGTTTCTCCCTTCAGAGTCCGCCAACCTCGCGGAAAAGAATGCAGGAGAAATCAGTGATGTCATAGCCCGCGGATATGTGCAGGGCCCGAATTTAAACTCAGGGACATTTTTTTCATTTCAATGCAAATTTCGTTTCATTTATGCATTTTACTGTTTTATGCAAATGGACTCACAGTTCCTTTAAAGTTAAACAAGCTAGCAGTCAATTAATTAAAAATTTATAAAAATAAAAATAAATCAGTTGTTAGATTTAAAGTTCTTATTTACGGAGTGGTTTGGCAATGACATTAAATAAAGCTACGTTCAGATCATAATGTAAAAATATTAAAATTAATTACATTTCTGATCTTCACGCTTTCACTCTGTCACATCTCACAAATTTAAACCTTTTTTGGAAAAACATAAACAAAATAAATATTTATTTATTTATTTTCCCAAAAATGCTTGGCGTGATTATACTACCAGTAATACATTTTTTATTTATTTTTAATTTTTTGTAAACTGTATGCATGAAAACCAACTGAATTGGCAATATGAATTTCTTAATTTGCAAAGTTTAATTTAACACCATGATTTTGACACTTTAAAAAGGCTGATTATTAGACTAGCCCAAACTATTGAAATACAGTCAAATTTAACACATTAACGCTGATATAAAATAGCAGAAAGTAATTAAAAAGACACAATCAAAAGTTAAGGACTGTTATGTTATGGCAAGCCGAATTGACTTTTATTTAATTAAGTTTTCACTAGTTAAAATGCACATTTTTGATATAATCATATTTTGAAAATGCTTCGTTTTCTCATGGTAATACACATCACTAGAGGTCAACCGATAGTGGATTTTGCCGATACGATAACTAAGGTCGAAAATAACTAAGGTGGAAAAGGCCGATAACCGATTAATCGGCCGATAGTTTTTAAAATTGATTTATAGAATGTCAAAAAAAAAAATCTTATTCTTTCCTTACTGTGATGGGCACAGACAAAGAGTCCTAAAGAAATACAATCCCCAAAATAACCAGAAATAATTGATAACGATAGTTCCAAAAAGCAACTATCGGCACCGATTAATCGGTAAAAGCCGATATATCGGTCTACCTCTACGCTTTACTACACACAACTAGTAAAAGCGGTAATTTCACTATGATCTGTCATTTTTTTCCTGTTCAAAATGCATTTACATGCATCTATAATTAATTTATTACTAGTTCAAATTCCAAATATCAGCTGTGTTCTTCTTACTAGTAAAAATGATCCCAGATATCTATAATTGTATTGCAACTGTTAAGAAAAACTTTCAAGATATCTTTATTGACTATTCAGTTTATTAATAACCCATTTCCAGATATCTGAAATACTGAATCTAACATGCCGATTTTAAAAATGAGCATTTTCACTAGTTATAATTCAGTTGCTGATATCAGGAATGGACATTTGCATTAATGAAAACTGAATTGCAGATATCTACAATTCATATTCTGCACATGAATAATTGTCAAAAGGGCTTGTGATATTTATGTACCCTTGTGAATAGAGAAAACATAATGCCAAACTTGTCTGAAATGTCTCGTCTGTGGCTCATGTAATAATTTCTTGTGTTGTTCATTCATACAGCAAGATGTTGAGAAGTTTACAGACATCGAAAAGCTCTACCTCTACCTCAAGTTGCCTTCTGGTCCCAGCAGTGGCAATGACAAAAGGTGCGTCCTTCTTTCAAACATCTGTATTATCCTCCATATCCCCCCCTTATTTTATTTTTTTTAACACCTCAAACCATTTGTGATTTTTAGTGCTTTTCAATATCCTGTAGACTTATAGACTCATAGCGTTTATATTCACTGCAACATTGATATCTAGTGAAATGCATCTATGAAGCATAATCAAGACGTATCAGTTTGGACCATTTCCAAATTTTGTTTTCAATGTTTTCACTTTCATTTGACATGCTGTACTGAGTCATATGAACTAGTCATTTCGCAATTCAAACCGTTTCTGTGTAAATTATAATAGGGCTGGGTGATATGTAAAACATATTTTTGCAATAATTGCCATAAAATATGGTGATATCCGATTACATCGTCATTTTTTTATTTATTTTGTTTTGCTTGAAAAATGTAAGATATTTCTAAATTCAAATTGCACTTTAAACGAAATAAGCAATAAAATAACAAAGTGATCAAAAAATCGTATTTAACCACCTCCCCAAATCCAAACATTTACCGTCTCCAACGGCCCCATTTGCATCACGGAATCCACAATGCATGCCAACCGCGAGAAAATAAAGCGAACTTAACTCAAAGCTCCTCTCGAGATGATCGGAGATCATTTGCGGCATTCTCATAGACGACATCATTCTTGCAAACAGTTTTCAGACGAATCTGAACATCTTTACACGCGCTTGTTCAACGAGACAGGCTCATGCTGCACGACTCTAAACAAACAGCGAATCAGATACGAGCATTGACGGCTTTTCTTTTGTCTGTTCTGAAAGTGTGTTTCTTCAAGCGCGTCTTTGTGACTAACAGTATTTCTTGCCATGTGTCACTCCGAGACGTCTTACAGATCGCCTGCCTGTTACGGGTAGATGAGCAAAATGACCCGCGCATGAAATACATTTGGACAAGGAGTTTGCAAACTGGATTCAACCTCATCGCATTTGGCGGGTGGCGGATGGTGGGTGGCGGGTGCTAGTTTCACACCCTGGCCACTGTTTAATATATTTGCCGACTTCACAGATCCATGGTTTTGCCATTTTCCCGATATTGTCGATCATCATCTGTTTGCATTCGGCATCGGGAATCTTTGTAAGACTTCGTCGATATCCGATTACCTCGTCATATCGCCCAGCTCTAAATTATAACATTGCAATATCCAGCCTTCCTGTGTTTCATCCCTTGTTTTCCCTTATGTGTCCATCATGTCATCCCTCAATCCAACATGACGTCCAATAGAACTGAAAATCAGAGGGCGTCTGCCAGTCCTCCGACATGGTACTACAACTTTACAAATATATTAAAGGGGAAATAGTTCACCCAAACGTGAACATTTTGTCATCATTTGCTCACCCTAATGGGTTTCAAAACCTGTTTAACTTTCTTCCATGGAACACAAAAGGAGTTTTTCCATGGAAGAAATAATGTCATGCGGCTTTAAAACCACACGAGGGTGAGTAATTAATTTCACTTTTGAGTGAACTATTGCTTTAAAGCCATTTGTTTCATATGACGTATTGTACAGGACCAAAGAAAGCGTGCACACTGTTTTCTGGAGCTACCGCATCGATATTTTAAGCCTTTCCCTTACTGTTTTAGCGACCAGAATTCCATGTCGTCAAGCCGGACTCAACAGATGTACGCGTTCAACTGGATCCGAAATCACCTGGAAGAGCACCCCGAAACCTCACTGCCAAAACAAGAGGTGTACGACGAATACAAGTGAGTGTGCTTCAAGACGCCAGTAAAGGACAGATGTTGTGTTTGCGCTACTCATTACTTGCGTGTTTATCTGATGACACATTCTGTGTTGCAGGAGTTATTGCGACAATCTGGGCTACCATCCTTTAAGTGCAGCTGATTTTGGAAAGATCATGAAAAATGTTTTTCCTAACATGAAGGCACGCCGTTTGGGCATGAGGGGAAAATCAAAATATCCTTTTTGTGTGCAAAACTCATACACTGTATATTTTAAAGAGCACCTGTTATGGTTTTTCAAATATGACCTTTCATGTAGTGTGTTATATAGCTGTTTGTGAATGTAAAAAAGTCTGCAAAGTTTCAGAAATCAAAGTGCACGACAAATGGAGTTATTGTCTCCCAAAAGAAAGAACCGATTCTGAACACCTGAAACGAGTCGTTAGTAATTCCAGACTTACTTCCTGTACTAACCTACGTAATTTGCTAACAAAAAACCCACCTCTGGTCTTCATTGGCTGCTCGCGATCAGCTTTGACCCGCCCTCAAACACTACACTAAGCGGTAGACCAATCACAACAGACTGGGACATCTGACCAATCAGAGCAGAGTATGCTCTCTGAAAGGAGGAGTTTAGAATGAATCCTTTAGAACGGATCATTGAACGAGTCGTTTTTGACACTGGAGAAATAAAGGTAAAGCTGCAATTTAAATTATGAGCAAATTAAAGTGTTTTTTGACCTTGAATGCATGTAAATCTATTGTATGAGACCTTTAAAACAAAATTAGGCACGTTTAAAAACCATAATAGGTGCACCTTAAATTTGAGATACATCAGGTGCATGAAGGAGTTGGCTATAAAAGCAAAAATATGTATTGCAATATTCTTGATTTATATTTTATCAGTAACAATGTAAGTATATTACGACACACATTTTTGGGGAAAAGTGATTCAAAAACATCTGAAAACAGTAACTAAAAAAATATGTCCAAAGTAACGGAAGAACAAGTTACGCAAATTTAAAAACGTTATTTTATTTATTTATTTTTTGAGCGGTCATGTGCATTGCATTGAAACAACTTTATAAGGAACTAATAGTTAAAAATACTTTTTCATTTATTTCTCCTCTTCTGCACCATTTTTCACCATTGACACCTTTCTATTGGTATCGCTTTAACCGTTATATCACCCACCCGTTGGTACAAGCGTGATATTTGGTTTTCTGTGTCCATTGCGCTGCACAACATCTACTTATGTGCATTCTTGTAAGGTATTAAGTTAATTTCTGTTTGCACTGATTATATATTAGCCTTTTGAACCTTTTCCATAACCAAGTTATCACGTACTGCTACAGTGGATTGAGGAAGAAAGCGTTTGTTCACATGCCGTCGCTCCCGAACCTGGACTTACACAAATCAGGAGATGGGGTCAGTATCATGTCCCTGTCAAACCACAAAAAAGGGAATCAAATCAGACTTTCTACAGGGTTCGTACAAGGTGCTTGAAGTGCTTGAATTTGGCTTTTTCAAATTGAAGTCCTGGAAAACCCTTGAAAATAGCCATTTTTACCAAGAGGTGCTTAAAAAGTTCTTGAATTATAGACAACCGTAAAATCCGTTGTTTAAATCATTTAATAAATGAAACGTTTTTATTTTCGGGAAAACATGACGACAGATCACTGCATAGACGGCGCTGTCACGTGGCACCTGTTACTGTTGTCAGCGCTGTTCAGAATGGGCCAATCACAATCAAGTGTTACTGGAGGATTTAAAATATATATATTTTATAGATACTGCTGTGGCAGATTTAACAAGTATGAATCCTTGCAACTATCAGTTTTAATTACAAATTACTCACGCGAGTGAAAAAATGAGATGAGATGTAGAACGTTCTGAGATTTGAATACAGATCAATGTAGGATTCAGTTTTGTGAGCCGTCTAGCGCCCCCTTATTTCTGACAACATTTGGGTCAGTATCAAAATATGTTGACAAACATGTCCCTTGACTTTTTTAGTCGTGAAAAAGCTTTCAAATAGCGAAAAAAATAAAATTAAAAGGTATAATTTTATAACCTAACCTTTAATGGTATGAAATGGCTTGACTCTGTTTTGCACATTTTTTTAAAAATATATTTGAAAAAAATCCCCTTCATCTGGTACACCACTTCTATGACATGTTATTTATGTATTTATTTTGTACTTATTTTTAATGCCAGCATTATGCTGAACAAGTGTACAAAAAAGCAAAACAAAATTATTATTAATAGTTAAAATAATTAAAGAATGTTTGTCACTTGATTTCATGGCATTGGTGTTATCATTGTTAAAAACCTTTTATATATATATATATATATATATATATATATATACACACACACTATATTGCCAAAAGTATTCGCTCATCTGCCTTTAGACGCATATGAACTTAAGTGACATCCCATTCTTAATCCATAGGGTTTAATATGACGTCGGCCCACCCTTTGCAGCTATAACAGCTTCAACTCTTCTGGGAAGGCTTTCCACAAGGTTTAGGAGTGTGTTTATGGGAATTTTTGGCCATTCTTCCAGAAGCGCATTTGTGAGGTCAGACACTGATGTTGGACGAGAAGACCTGGCTCGCAGTCTTCGCTCTAATTCATCCCAAAGGTGCTCTATCGGGTTGAGGTCAGGACTCTGTGCAGGCCAGTCAAGTTCTTCCACACCAAACTCGCTCATCCATGTCTTTATGGACCTTGCTTTGTGCACTGGTGCACAGTCATGTTGGAACAGGAAGGGGCCATCCCCAAACTGTTCCCACAAAGTTGGGAGCATGGAATTGTCCAAAATCTCTTGGTATACTGAAGCATTCAGTGTTCCTTTCACTGGAACTAAGGGGCCAAGCCCAGCTCCTGAAAAACAACCCCACACCATAATCCCCCTCCACCAAACTTCACAGTTGGCACAATGCAGTCAGACAAGTACCGTTCTCCTGGCAACCGCCAAACCCAGACTCGTCCATCAGATTGCCAGATGGAGAAGCATGATTCGTCACTCCAGAGAACGCGTCTCCACTGCTCTAGAGTCCAGTGGCGGCGTGCTTTACACCACTGCATCCGACGCTTTGCATTGCACTTGGTGATGTATGGCTTGGATGCAGCTGCTCGGCCATGGAAACCCATTCCATGAAGCTCTCTATGCACTGTTCTTGAGCTAATCTGAAGGCCACATGAACTTTGGAGGTCTGTAGCGATTGACTCTGCAGAAAGTTGGCGACCTCTGCGCACTATGCGCCTCAGCATCCGCTGACCCCGCTCTGTCATTTTACGTGGCCTACCACTTCGTGGCTGAGTTGCTGTCATTCCCAATCGCTTCCACTTTGTTATAATACCACTGACAGTTGACTGTGGAATATTTAGTAGCGAGGAAATTTCACGACTGGACTTGTTGCACAGGTGGCATCCTATCACAGTACCACACTGGAATTCACTGAGCTCCTGAGAGCGGCCAATTCTTTCACAAATGTTTGTAGAAGCAGTCTGCGTGCCTAGGTGCTTCATTTTATACACCTGTGGCCATGGAAGTGATTGGAACACCTGAATTCAATTATTTGGATGGGTGAGCGAATACTTTTGGCAATATAGTGTATATACACACACATTAAAAATTTTTAAATACAAAAAGTTGTGGAAAATAATTTTTAATGTCAGAGTTCAGAGGCTGCTTAAATATGCTTATAGTGATTTTTTCCCAGAATTTCAAAAACTGAACTGAACGGAAAATTTCAATATTTTGTCAACATTTTTTGAGAATGACCCTTATGCAATTTGGGTCAGTTCCTCACATAAATCTGTTGTGTGACTTTAGAAAACATGAAACACAGCACACGAGTCATCTGGACTTCAGTTTACGGACCTAGTTATTCACTTTTGTTGGAAAGCGAAGTGCGTTTTAAGGGAGCACACTACAATAACACATCAATTTTGTCATGAATGAACCAAGAATTGTTACTGAGAATGTGTAGCTAAAGATGCTCATTGAGATATGTTGTACTTGTAATAAGTGGTGCATGAATAAAATATTTTTTTATTTAATTTTAATGACATCTCGAGCATAGTCCTTGAAAACAAATAAAAATGTGCTTGAAAAGTCCTTGAATTTAACTTTGAAGCATCTGTACGAATCCTGTTTCTAATTACCCTAATTACAAAAACAATGTAATTTCAGTTATCGCTACATATACCTGTATATGCTATGACTTCTTTGACCACAAGCAAAACTGATGAAGAATGTAGTTAATGCAGTTAGTTTGCCTCTTGTAGTGTGAGTTGTTGGAGTCGACGGGTCAGTCTCCCAGTGCTGAGGATGAGATGCGCTCTGCAGCATGTGGTCTTGTGTGCGAATGGGCCCAAAAAGTTCTGAGTCGCCAGTTTGACAGTGTGGAGGAGCTCGCCCGCTTTCTGCTCAACAGTCACTATATCGGCACTAAGTCCATGGCAGCACTGACTGTTATGACTGGAACACCAACAGGCAAGACACACATTTTAACTTTATCTTTTCTATTGTATGAAAGAGTATTGCCCAACCTAACTCAGTATTTTAAATCCGTTTTGATTAAAATTGCAGGAATGAAAACCCCTACGCCAGCATCTGCGTTTGTGCCAACAGGCGAAGCCAATGCTTTCCAGCCACAAGTGAAGACTCTCCCTTCACCCTCTGTAGATGCCAAACAGCAACTGCAGCGTAAGATCCAGAAGAAGCAGCAAGAACAGAAGCTCACCTCTCCTTTACCAACTGAAGCCCTGGTCAGGAGGGCAGAGGCGGGCACACCAGGCCCTGGATCCAGCCTCACCTCTGGAAGTTCTGCGTTATTGTCCCCTCAACCAACCATAGGCATTGTGGTAGCTGCAGTTCCAAGTCCTATCACAGTAAGGAAATTTTGAGATATTCAGAAGTTGTATAGTTGGATGAATAATTTAGATCAGGGTTACATGTTTCTGCTTTTGGAGAGCCACATCCCTTTACATGTTCGTTCCAATTCTAATTTAATGCACCTAAACCAACTAACTGAGGTCTTTGGGTTTCCTTGAAAATTACAGCCTGGTGTGTTGGAACTAAACTGTGCTGGAAAGTGACTCTCGAAGGGTATAAGGATTCATATTGTAGAATGTCCATTTTCAAACCTAAATGTTTCATTTTTTTTACTTGCAGGTTCAGAGAAACAGACAACTAATGACCTCTCCAAGTCCCGTTGGGACGGCAGAGGGAAAAGTTGTACCTGTTAACTTCCAGGTTGTGACACAACCTGTTAAGCAGTCTCCAAAAACACCCCAGAATATCCCTGCCAGCCCAGTCGGTGACAGGTTGGCCAGGCACCGTTATGCCCAGATTTTACCTAAACCCTCAGCCACAAGCGCAATTGCACTTCACTCGCCCTCAGCACTCCTCATCACCAACAGCCCCATCAAGACGGTGATGCCCACGCCTCATGTTAGTTCAGTAAATGTGGTCAAGATGACTGCAATATCGCTAGCACCTAACAGTAGTAGCAGTAGTAGTAGTACTCCGACCCCATTGCGACCTGCTTCAGCGGGCATCAGTAGCACAATTTCCCAGGAAGAGTCAAACCAAAACCAGCAAACTCAGAATGGTGGACCCACCACAGCATTTCAGTCACCTGGGGTCGGGAAAACTGGGCGAACTTTCATGACCCCAACCCCATCAGTGTCCACCTCAACCAGTGAGGTCAAAATGACATTTGAAGCTGTGAATGACTCCTCTACTGCTGTTGACAAACAAAGCACCATATCAGGGGCAAATACAGGACAAAAGAATGAAAGAGCCACTAAATTCAGGGCTTCCAGTGAACCATCTCTTCTTGTTAAGGCATCACCTGTGCCTGAGAGAGTATCAAGGGCCAAAAGTGACCCGGCAGCACCATCAAGTACAATCATGGGGGCAGTTGCCCCGTGCAGCAATAACAAAACCAATGATCAGCCAGAAAGTACTTTGTATTTAACCGTTACAAGCCAGAATGCAGATGCTGAATTGACATCCATTAGTATGGTGACAACTACAAACACTTCTCCCAAAGATGTTGGTCTCAGTCCAAAAAGCCCTCGAAAACGTTCTGCGTCTGTACTGGAAACACATACAATCCCAGTTAAAAGAGTATTCATTTCACAGCAACCTGGTCTAGTCATAGCAGCTAAGAAGATCCAGAGACCTGGAACCCCAGCGAGACCAGAGAGTGCTCCATGCAAAGTGACACTGAAACAGAGTAGCTCTCTTCCGTCTCATATCCTGGCTCTTTCCGATACTCCCATTGGTACCCTGGCCACCTCTCAGACTGTTAATCCTCAGAGCTCTTCACAAATGGACAGTGAGGATGCTGACATTAGCGCTAGTGAAACAGCTTCCGGTAATAGCACAGTTCCAGATCACTCCTTACTGCAGCAAATCACTAGTCACCAACAAGTCACCAGTGCAGTTTCTCAGGAGGCATCTGCTGTAAGTGAACTTAAGAGCTCGTTACAAGACTACTCCCAACAGATACAAGCCGAACACAAGCAGATTGCAGCTAATCCCTTACCGTTGATGGCCCAAGCACAAGGGGCCTCAAATCAGCTTTCTCTTCAACAGGACATTGTTGATTTTGCAGGAGCTCAAGCTAGCATTGACTATTTCCCCTTCAACGATGATGATATGACCCAGGATAGTATTGTAGAAGAACTTGTACAGATGGAGGAACAAATGAAACTGAATAGCAGTTTGCAATCCTACCTAAGTTGTGTAGACATATCCCTACAAGGTCAAGCCACAGTTGGCCAAGGAAACATCATGTCGCCTCATCAGACCAGTACACAGTTCTATCACTCCTCCCATAGTAGCGCCACACCGATCCACACGCCAACACCGACGCCCACCCCGACACCAACGCCGACTCCAACTCCTACCTCCGAGATGCTACCAGGGGGGCATAGCTTGACCAGAGAGAGTCCTTGTTCCAGAATGGCACCTGTGACCCCTGTGGATAACATCTTGGGTGGACGCCACACACCCATCAGCACTCCTCTCTCAAACTGCAGCAGCAGTGTCCCTCCAAGCCCTGTTGAATGCCGGAACCCATTTGCGTTTACCCCTATTAACTCGAGCATAACAGGTTATCATGATGCTAGCATTGTGTCGAGCAGTCCAGTGAAACCCATGCAAAGGCCAATGGCAACCCATCCGGATAAAGCTAAACTAGAGTGGATCAACAACCGGTATAACAGCACCGCGGGCTCACCTGTTATCTCGAACAACAATACCATTAGTATCCTGCCGAGTTACCAGGATCTGGTTGAGGATCACTTCTGCAAACCACACGCCTTTGCCATCCCAGGTCAATCTCTCCAGTCTCAGTCAAGGCATCAGGATGGAAATTTGGGAAGGTTGACAACTGTTTCTCCAGTGCAGCAAGGACCACAAATGACCCTTAATGGCAAGCAAGAAAGTTTTGCTGTCCCAGCTCCATTGGACAACAAAGGGACAGGAAGCACATCTACGTCAGGTGGTGGAACTTTCCGTTGTCGTAGCGTCAGCCCAGCGGTTCGTCAGCGTAACCTTAGTGGCACCACTGCACAAACAGTCCCAACCCCGAGATCTATTGTGTCTCCCTTTAATTGTCCCCTGACATCTGAGGTCCTAAGCATTCTCTCCAACAATCAAATAGTGGCCAGTGCCAGTAGCTTGGCCCAGAGGAGCCAATCCGTGCCACTAAATATCATGATGCAGTCTGAGCTATTGCCCATCAGTCACCAGGTGCAGCAAAGCAATAGCGCCAAGATCACCACTGTGCTCCTCAGTAAGATGGAAACGGATGGAGACGATGCAGTGCGAGGACTGGGCGTCAATAACCTTCCCGCAAATTACACCGCACGGATGAACTTGACCCAAATATTAGAGACCACACAGGGCTTCCCTGGAGGCCCCAATCATCAGAACCAGCAACTGCCTCTGGACTCGAGCCCTTCACCTTTTGACTTCCAGAAGACTGGTTACCTCATAAGAACGGGAGAGGAACAGGTCACCTTCTCCTGTGGTGACAGCCAAGCACAATCAGACTCCCGGCTGCAGCAACAAGAAGTGCAGCTTCAGCTTGAAGAACCACAGTTGGAGCTGCAAGATCAACAGCTACTGCTCCAGAATCAACAGCTGCAACTCCAGGACCAACAGTTGCAACTCCAGGACCAACAGTTGCAGTTGCCGGAGCAACCAGAGTTACAAGAAGATCCCAAACTCACCAAACAGCACTTGTTACCCCAAACCTCACAGCAGGTTGATGTTGACCAGGAGCAGCAAGAGCAGCTGGACTTTAACACCACCGTCAAGGATCTCTTGGGGGAGGACGGACTCAACCCCAGTTCACAACTCGTTGGACAAGTGGCGTCAGAGCTCAGTGCGGTTGCGTCAGACTTCTCCAACGATATCCGGTTGACCTCGGATCTCTCGAGTAGCATTAACGATCTGAACACTTTGGACCCCAACTTGCTGTTTGACCCCAGTCAACAGCAGGACCAATATGAAGATGCCACACTGGAAGAACTGAAGAACGACCCTCTGTTTCAGCAGATTTGCAGTGATACTGTGAACTCAGCTGGTTTTGATTGGCTGGAGAACAAAGACCAGCCAACGGTGGAAATGTTGGGATAATATTATTATTTGCTGTTCCTGTTGATGTTGTCGTCGTCGTTGTTTATATTTATGGGTTCTGTTGAGCGTTTTGTTTTTGTATCGTGTCGTTTTGTGTATCCTTTATGTACAAGAATTGTCAAATGACGTGTTTGTGCAGCAAAAATCTGGACGCTTTGGACTGTCCATTGTAAAGTGCCAGCCTGAAGTAAGTCTCTTACAGGCATGTGCTTTAATCTGAATTTTATAAAATAGTTTTGATTGTATTTCTGTTGTATGATTTCACCAATCATTCCAGTCATTTCTCTCCGTTCAGAAGTATTTCCTCTGGTTCCAACTGGTAGTAATGAATGTTCAATACAATTAGACATCGCCTGGTGCACAGTCTTCTCGCAAGCATAACTTTGATTAATTCACTCTCTTTTATATTTGTGTCCACTACAATATAGTGGATATTGAGAACCTGCATGCATAATTTGCTTTTGTATTTCAACAAAATGCAATATTCAAGTGACAAATCATTGACTTTGCGGAAACTCCCTTTCTAGACAGTCGTCCGAGTATCTTTTATTGTGGCTTTGGGAATATGGCAGGATGTCAGATTGCAAAGGAGTATACCCAAATATCGCAAGTACAGCGGAGGTAAAATATCACATTTACATATCGTAAATCATCAGTTCATTGAACTGCAAATATTTTAGGTGCTACTTGGTGCTCACTTCAAGAATCGTGATAACTGAACCATTCATCAGCCGTTTGATTTGTCGAAATTCATTCACATTTTGGGCGAAAAGGTATTTATGGCCATAATACTTGTACTGTTAAATTAAAAAAAAAATTTGTTTTACATGTTTAAACAAAGAAATATGGGAAGAGAAGACTCTTTTGCCTTATTTATAGAGTCTCAAGGCCTTATTCCATCTCATAAAAGGCTTTGTTGTGTTGTTCTGACATCAGTGTTCTGATTTTAAGAATTTCTTAAAAGAACGATCAAGGTGCACTTAAAAAAAAGCATGCCTTTTGTTGTGAATTAAGTGAAGTTTCCAGAACATCTTATCAAACTAGCTAGCCATTTGTAGGTTCTTTCACCTTTATTTAGTGCATTATTCCAGATTGGTAGTTTCTATGACTATGGTATGGTGATGGCTTGATATTCTTTACAAGGATTTGACTAACTTGAGAGCAAACCGGTGTCATTTTTCGGCCTTAACTCCATACCAAAGAGAAGCTGTCGAAGAACAAGTAGAGATTGTGATCTGTTGTTTTCATCTTTAATTGCCCGTCATCTAAAAGGGATCTTGTAGGACGTTTTTCTTGTTTTAGCGGATTGCGGTAAAGAATAATTCCTGGATGAATTCATATGTGTGTAAATTATGTATATGGACATGTCGGATGTACAGATAACTATGGATCGGTGAGCATGTTATAGAAGTTCAAGAAGTCTGAATTTGGCAGTTCTAGACGTCAAGGTAGAGCCACATTTGTACAAAGGACATAGTGTTCATCATGATATTTGCATTTTATCAAGGCTGTATATTGGTGATGATTTGTAGGTAGATGAGAGTGCCCTTACGAAAACAGAAAATGACGATCATAACGAGTGCAAAGCAGCACGATTATTCCGCTTTGTTACGTTTCTAGCTTCTGTGATGTAGTCTTGCTGTCTGTTGCTCTGTAGCTCGCTGATGTACCATTTTTTCCTAAGAGTTTATTGGTTCCTGCATAGGAATATGTGATGTGTAAATCAAGAGAGGATATTATAGCATGGACTTATCGAGAAAAAAAGAAATTAGGTAAGACTTAAATATAAAGGTGTTAATTGTATTGTGACAGCTTAATTTTTGTGTGCAGAGACGAATCTAAAGATCAGACACTGGAGAAGGGTTTGGAATTCAGAAAACGTACAGACATTCATCTTATTGCACTAAAAGCTTTTACATTTTTATATTTTTCCTTTTGTTCTTACATATTTGTGAAAACTCGTCTTAGATGTTCAAAAGAAACGGTCCACCCCAAATGGAAATTCGAATTTGTGTTCCACGTGAAAAAGAGAGTCATACAGGTTTGAAACAATGCAGGTAAATAGTTTTCATTTTGGGGTGAACTATTCCTTTAAGGACAAATTAAATAATTGGTGCCCACATTGTTTTTTCTTAAAAGACAATAAATATCAAAAGGGGAATAACTCGTGCTAGAAAACGACAATGAATAATTGCCTTAGCAATGAGTCCTTATCTCAATGAGATCAGCGTTGTACAAGTTCTCATAGCTGAGAATAAAATATGAAATTAAAAAATTGAGTTAAGCCAACATGCATCACCATGTTATAAAATGACTGTATGTGCACATGTATGTTAAACTAACTATGGTAATATTCGTTGTGACCACTCCCTTAGCCAATCAGAGCACTGGTGGCGTTGACCAGAGCGAGAGGGGACGAAAAAGTAGTTCTTCAAAAGCATTTTATGATGTTTACCAAGTTAAAATGAGTCTTTTATGTTTGTTTATGAATGTTGTTTCTCTTGTTTTAATTGTTTTTATTTTTACATATATCTTCAATTTTCTTCTTTTTGTATAAAAAAATGCCTATGTGAAGAAAGCTGTAAATATGTTTTTGTTTCGGCATTTAATAATGCACTGATTACCATTTTTTAAATATTTTTAGTTCAGAAGTAAATTTACAATCCTTTTTTTGATACGCAGGGATTGATTCCACAGTAGGTCTGATGTTGTTTGTCAGGACGGTCCCGTAGAAAACCGTGTTCATTATTTCTGTCCGTTTGGAACTGTAGATTTGAGCGCTGGTATTATTATCTGCTGGATGTGGACAGTAGCCTGTTAATATTGCAAAAGCATTTCAACAATGGTTTTTTTCCCCCCTTTTGTTTTTCCAATGGAAAGTACTCACAGGTGAGATTTTTTAAGTGGTTTTAAAAGCCAATAAACATTTTTTTAAACAATATTGTTTGGTCTTGGAGTGGATTTTGTGCAATAACGCTACCCTCTAATGGTTACAACAGACACCGCAGCTAAATAAGACCTGCCCTGAATATCATGAGGTCACTTCCTGTATAATGTCACAAAATCAAAGCAGGGCTGGAACTGTCACCCAACACGTCCCACACAGTAGGCCTATTAATCAGTCATTTTTAATCCATACGCTAAACAAAATTATTTCTCCGTTAACGTAAATTTGACATCAGGAGTCTTAACACGAAACCAAACCTAACAAGAAAATACAATGAGTTCTCTTTTTGTAGAAAGGGAGTTTGCAGTCGATATCAGACCATGATGCTGTGGCTGTATACATCATGTATGACACATAGGAACAGGGCTGTAGTGAGGAATTCTGGGCCCCCTGACTGTATATAGCTCTGGGCCCCTTACCTATTCAAATATACAGTTTTAAATTTGCTGTGGGGCCCCCTGGACCCCACTCGTACGGCCCTGGATGCACAATATCAACTTTAGTTGCTTTTGAAGTTCAGTTCAGATTTGCAATCGGCTTATAATATACAAATACTCTTCGACTCCCAAATGTTGTTTGAAATTCAGAAGAGTTGAAATAGTGTATTATCACAATGCTTTCCCTACAAATGCACAAGCCTAATGTTTGTTTGCGTCACAGAAGGGGATCTCGTGACGTGCGGTCAGTCAGGGGTCTGGATCAATCGTGCTAGAAGTCATTAACATTATATGAATGGGTGTCGGGCCATGGAAAACACTTTGGTCAAAGGCAAGTCCAGGGTGAACCCCATCTCTCTGACCTCTGTGGGCATCTGAATGTCTGCTGGGACCTCTGACCTCTTGCTTAAACAAAATGACTGATTTGATCGAATATGCAGAAGAGTAATTATTATTTGTTTGTGGTTTTGGTTTGCTCTAATTCATCGTCATTATCTGGATCCATCAGTAATATGATGTTTGTTAAGGTTAGTGCTCATATTTAGAGTTTGGGATTTCAACAAGCCTCTAACCCTGATTATTAAATGCAGTATGTTTGCAGTATGTCTGGTTGATTTGAAGGTGTTTCTCCATTCTGTCTCAGCTGATCTCACAGCTGCTCATCTATTGTCCTGTGAGGGGCGGCCCGGCTGATACATCTGCTTTTAGGATCAATAACTGCAATTACTGCGCAGCACGCATGCATGTGCATCATATTTCTTCATAATCAAATGTTTTCAGGCATTTCAGAACATCATTAAACAGAAAACACTAAATATGATATTGGCTATAACTCATAACTAAACATATTTAAATGTTGTAAACTTTCTTATGAATTAAACTTGTTGAAGAATGTTTAATTGTGGATTTGGCATCTCCATTTTATTTACATTTGCGTTAAAGCCAGTTAGGTATTAAATGCAAACTCTATTTTAATATCAAAAGACAGCATACTAAATATGAAAACAATGTAGTACATGATCAAAAACACCCTGGCTTTCTTGGAATATCAAATTAAAAGGCCACTATATATATATATATATATATATATATACACACACACACACACACACATATATTTAATTTTCATTAAATTGAATCCAGTAATCTTTAACAAAATTAAATTAAATTAATAAAACTTCAATATATTTTAATATATTTAATCTTCATTAAATTGAATCTAATAAACTTCAACAAAATTAAATTAAATTAAATTAAACTTCAATATATTTCAATATATTTAATCTTCATAAAATTGAATCTAATAATCTTTAACAAAATTAAATTAAATTAATAAAACTTAAATATATTTTAATATATTTAATCTTCATTAAATTGAATCTAATAATCTTCAATAAAGTTAAATTAAATTAATAAAACTTCAATATATTTAAATATATTTAATCTTCATTAAATTGAATCTAATAATCTTTAACAAAATTAAATTAATAAAACTTCAATATATTTAAATATTTTTAATCTTCATTAAATTGAATCAAGTAATCTTTAACTAAATTAAATTAATAAAACTTCAATATATTTTAATATTTTAATCTTCATTAAATTGAATCTAATAATCTTTAAATTAAATTAATAAAACTTCAATATATTTAAATATATTTAATCTTCATTAAATTGAATCTAATAATCTTTAACAAAATTAAATTAAATTAATAAAACTTCAATATATTTAAATATTTTTAATCTTCATTAAATTGAATCAAGTAATCTTTAACTAAATTAAATTAATAAAACTTCAATATATTTAAATATTTTTAATCTTCATTAAATTGAATCTAATAATCTTTAACAAAATTAAATTAATAAAACTTCAATATTTTTAATCTTCATTAAATTGAATCAAGTAATCTTTAACTAAATTAAATTAATAAAACTTCAATATATTTTAATATTTTTAATCTTCATTAAATTGAATCTAATAATCTTTAACAAAATTAAATTAAATTAATAGAACTACAATATATTTAAATATTTTTAATCTTCATTAAATTGAATCTAATAATCTTTTACAAAATTAAATTAATAAAACTTCAATATTTTTAATCTTCATTAAATTGAATCTAATAATCTTTTACAAAATAAAATAAAATTAATAAAACTTCAATATATTTAAATATATTTAATCTTCATTAAACTGAATCTAATAATCTTTAACAAAATTAATGAAACTAAATTATATGGATAAAACTTAAATATATCAAGTTATATTTTTTTATTTATTTAAAGATTACTTGATTCAATTTTACGGAAATTTGTTGTGAAACTGAAATACATAAATCTTAAAAATAGGCTAAGTATGTATTTATGTATAGTAAAATAATTGGACATACGAAAATGCACATTTAGGGTTAAACAAGATGTATTTCAATCAACTCTCATAATATTACATGCATAATAAAAAATATCTTTGTGATTTATTTTCTACTCACATTTCTACTAACTTTATTATATTTACTCGCATTGAGTAGTAAATGTCCTATTATTATTATTATTATTATTTTATTATTTATTGCCATTTGTTCTTTTATGCATGTTACTACCTATCAAGGGCGTAGCCAGGAAATTACTTTGGGTTTAATTTGGGTGGCCCAGGCCCACCCCGGCCCACCCTTGGCAACACCACTGCTACCTATTTGACTTTTTATATTGATTGTAAATATATTACACTTCCAATGATAAGCTTGTAGAAAAACATAGTTCATTTTCATCATGTTCTGTTGTTTTTATGCATATATGACAAATAAACCAAGTGATGTTTGTCTTGAGTCTATTTAATCCGTCTAAACTATGTTATTAATCTCCAAGATGCAGAATAATCCAGTGTGAAATCAGAGGTGTGCATTAAAGCCCTCCATACTAGAAGATGAAGCAAGATTAATATAACAGGATTACATTACGCTGATCTTCTCCTGGTGATGTTTCTGGATGAGGGTGGGGGTCCCGGGTCTGACGGGGGGAGGAAGCGCGCACGGGTCATTCAGTGATCGGGACTCGAGCACTCATGACGCGCACCGAACGCGCTCCGCTGTTTACGCGCAGAATGACGGAGAATTGCTGATAAATGGGGTCCGTGAAATGGAAAATACATCAGCGTTTGCTGATATTACCTTGGATTTTATCGTTTTCAGGTAAGAGACGTTCTGTAATATTATATTTTAACAGGAGTCTGGCGCGAACTGTTTTGACGAGTTTTAAACGTTGATTTCTAACTTTATATAATATTGTGCACAAAGTCAATTTTACCCTTGTGCATCAATTTATAAAAGTTACTCGGAGGTCCTTAGAGGACAAAAATATCCGCGTCAAAAAACTGCCATAAAAATATTACATATTAATATTATTTTCCACTTTCGATTAGTTAATTTTTTTAATCAACATCAGTCAAACACAAAAAAAAGAAATTATTTTCCATATACTAAATGCTAAGGGGAACATTTTTATTTTATTTTATTTTTTTTCGATTATCACAGGATGGGATATGTCAATGATTAGCAACAACATTGATTTTGATGCATTATTATTTTTTTGTGCAGTGTCAGATTTAATAATAATAATAATAATAATAATAAAAAAAACTCACACTCAGGACCTTAGAGGACAAAAATGTCCGTGTCAAAAAACTGCCATAAAAATATTATATATTAATATTATTTTCCACTTTCACTGACTTTTTTAGCCAACATCAGTCCTGATCATAACTACCAAATATTTATTAATTTTCAGGATTTTAACCCTTTAAATGCCAGTTTGTGTATATAATGCCACTGTTGTTTTTTACACACACACACACACACACAAATTTCTCAATACACACATACAAAACACACTCTGACATCCATACCAACACACACACATAATTTTAGCTGCATCATTTATTCAATTGTCCTGCAGTGCTCTATAATACAGCAAACAGAAAATAGGGGAAAAGCATGTAATTGCTCCATAGGCTAAATATGAAAAAAATGGCGCCATCTGGTGGAAAATATTGCGAATTTAAATTTTTAGGGGGCCTGGGTAGCTCAGCAAGTATTGACGCTGACTATCACACCTGGAGTCACAAGTTCGAATCCAGGGCGTGCTGAGTGACTCCAACTAGGTCTCCTAAGCAACCAAATTGGCCCGTTTGCTAGGGAGGGTAGAGTCACATGGGGTAACCTCCTCGTGGTCGCTATAATGTGGTTCTCGCTCTCGGTGGGGCGCGTGGCGAGTTGTGTGTGGATGCCGTGGAGAATAGCATGAAGCCTCCACATGCGCTATGTCTCCGCGGTAACGCGCTCAACAAGCCACGTGATAAGATGCGCGGACTGACGGTCTCAGACGTGGAGGCAACTGAGATTCATCCTCTGCCACCCAGATTGGGGCGAGTCACTATGCCACCACGAGGACTTAGAACGCATTGGGAATTGGGCATTCCAGATTGGGGAGAAAAGGGGAAAAAAAATTACATTTTGAATTCTGAATCCAGGCCTCCGGAATGAAAGCATAATATCATAGAATTCATGATTTTATGCTTTAATGGCACTGGGATCAAATATTGCAGTTTTATTGGGTTTCAATGGGGACATTTTTGTCCTGAAGGTCCTGAGTGTGACTATTTTGTGTACACAGTGTATTATAGATGTATTATAGGAACTGAGATCGAAATATTAAAATTCCCCCCAAAATACACACCTTTGGCAAAATGTATGCCGTTGGCATTAACAGCCAAAAAGATCAAAAAAATGAAAATGAAAAAGACAAAAATGTCCCGAAGGTCGCACAAGGGTTAAAACATGAAGATTATACTGAATATGCATCAGTTTCCCTTACTAAATGTAACCATGTTTTTACTACAGTAACCATAGTATCACCATGGTATATTGTAGTAAAATCATAGTAACCACAAAATTAAACATGGTTACTACATTAGCATATATGAACACCATATTACTCTTGGAATGCCATGGTGTGACCAAATCACTGGGAGGAAATCGGCCTTTGCATTATTGATTTATTATTATAAGTAGTATTAAAGGAAATAGGTTATTAGGAGTAGAGACAGGAAACAAAAGGTGGATTCGAACCCGGGTCGTCCGCACAAAAAACCACATCCAAAAAGTAATTACGCCCCATGCCACTGCAGCGACACTAATGACACTGTTTGTCTTCAGTTTCTGTGATTCCACCAGACTATTTGAGTGCAAATAGCCACGCTATGTGACAGATGCTATTTACACCTAGTGCAAATTGTCACTTTGTATATTTTTTGACAAAGCTGAGTTTTGTTACTATAATGTCTTTGATAAACTTTATAACATCTCACATTCTCTCCTCTCTTTCAGCTGTTTTTTGTTTTAGCGAGTTGTCGTTTGTCACCGAGCCCCGGGATGTAATCACATCTCTAGGTGATCGTGTTATTCTGGACTGTCAGGCTCAAGGTGAGTCGCCCATCGCTGTGCGATGGAGGAAGAATGGCGTCCAACTCCAGGAGAGCGAGCGAGTTCGTATCCTGTCCAACGGATCTCTGTACATCTCCAATGTGAAGAGTTCAGCAGACCAATCAGATTACGGCTTCTACCAGTGCCTCGTCCAAAACACATATGGAGCCATACTGAGCCAAAGAGCACGTCTCACAATCACAAGTACGTATGTGGGGAAAAGGGGGAATTCAAAATTGGAGTTCTGTGGCTTTTAGTCCATGTCTCTTAGCTTTGAGGTCATCTATATCCTAGTGTACAACGTTACTGAATTTTGTTCGATGTCTTTGAAAATGAGACAAAATATCTTAAGTCATTCTGCTTCTCAAGTATATTTATCTTGTTTTAAAAATGTTTCAAAGAACAACAACCTTTTAAGTGTTATTTGGTGTAAAAATGAATTTCAGGCTCAACTTGTGCCATTGTTGGCTGTCATAACAGTTCAGAATAATTAATGATGTCAACGTGACTAACATCTGATCATCGCTTCATTTCATCTACACACTCAGATGAGGCGCTGTCTATTAAAAAACGGTCATCTCAACTCTGTGAAGTATCGGCAGGTTTTTTTGACAATTTCTACAAATGTAATACCTTAAACATTACATTACCCGCTAAGAATATACGCCGATGCGAGTGAAAACACTGGAGAACGGAAATTGAAAACAGTCGAATCATGGTACACTTCCACGTTCAGGAGAAAGGTGGATAGCGCCCCTTTGCGCAACGTGTAATTGCGTTGTGTTATGAATTTCGGTCTGACACATTTCGTGCAATGACGTACAAAATAAGTAAGCGGTGTTTGCATAGAGTATACGACTAATTGATTACACGAAGCTAGGCCCCAACGTAATCTACATTGAAACACTGAAAGCTTTGCACATTTTCAAAGTATTCAAAGCCTGGCCCACCGTATAGACCAGCATAAACCAGCATAAACCAGCGTAGACCAGCGTAGACCAGCATGGGAATTGCAAGCAGTGAACGCCTGTCATTTACAAAGTCCTACACATCTGCCACTCCTTGCATGTTCAGTTATAAAATATTTGGGATATTTTGATGATGCTTTTGGCCACCGATAATAGTGTAATACTTATTTACATTTACCATGTTTACATCCATTCCACAGAATAATGCAGATTTTCCTCCTGTATATCTGTGTCAGCCAATTCTGTATGGGAAGGAAACCTGGAAACATTTGAATTGGATTTGGTTGCACAACGTGTTGTAAATGTTGTGATGACATGTTTTTGTCACTAGATTAAATAGTTTAATAGTTTTAATAGCTTATACTGTAGGTGTTGGAGATATCTTCATTAAGGGTTGGTAAAACATCAAAAATTATCAGTAAAAAGTTGTTAAGTGGATGGAGATCTCAAGATTTGTTTGCACACAAACATACACAGATGTTGCGTTCGGATGTTGCATGCAGATGCATGCTAGTGTTTCAGCTGTGTCACTCCTGCGGCCTCCAAAGCAATTGTTTCGTGGTCAGCGCTCACAGAAATCTGTTAAAGGCTTTTCGCATCCACCCTTTGTCCCTCTTGGCCCTGCTTGCCCTCTGAGAGTGAAAAAGCTCTGTTGTGTGGACGTTTGTTTGGCCATGAACCTGCCGACAGAGAAACATCTGTGCCTATTCAACTCGCCCAGTGCTGGCCATCACAAAGAGACTGAGAGATGTTCAAGGAGAACTGAATGGTCGTTTTTGGGATCAGTTAACCTTGGGACAAGTCTTTGACATGGAAGATATTGTATGTGATGTGAAGTTTAGTTTTGGGTATTTGTGAAAAAGCGAACAAGGGAAAAGTTTTGTTGATTTACTTGTAGAATGTTCTCATAACATCTTAGAATGGGTTATTTGTAGTAGCCAGGCCCATTAATCGTTCAATATTATATCTTTAGGATCTTAGTTGTTTCTCATAGATAGTAATGAGATTAAATGGGGAGAAAATGGAGACCTTTGATTTTTCCCCTGAGAAAAAGACCCCAGTAATCTCACACGTGTTTCTGCTAGAGTTTCACAACAGATCTCAACAACGTGTCAAACGATTAAGGCCAAAACATATTCTACGCAAGTACATGAACACTGCCGCTTCCAGCTACACAAGCTCAATTTTGTGCGTTGTTGCATTCCAAAATGTGTCATACACGTTGCATATGCAAAGCTGCCATAAGGGGCGCTATAGTGGACATTAGTGTGAACTGTTCGCTTCAATGGTGGGTTTTCTCTTTCAAGTCAACTACTGTCATGGTGAAGTTACAATTTGAAGAGAATACTGTTGAATAAGAAAGTTTAAGTTAACATATTAACAACTTTCCTGGATAATAGCACAGACTTTTAAAGGTTACTCTATCGCCCCTTTGAGCACTGAGGTTTGTTACCGCCACAGGTACACAAGACGACATGCTAAGCATGTTCACCCAGACCACGAGTTGGTAATGCATTGGTCAAGTGCTTGCATCTGTGTACGTGTACTTACGTAAAGTATATACTGTATGCTGATCATTGGATAGCCTGCTCTCTAAATAATCACCATCAACATCAGCCGTTGGGGGGCCTGGGTAGCTCAGCAAGTAAAGACGCTGACTACCACTCCTGGAGCCGTGAGTTCGAATCCAGGGCGTGCTGAGTGACTCCAACCAGGTCTCTTAAGTAACCAAATTGGCCCGGTTGCTAGGGAGGGTAGAGTCACATGGGGTGACCTCCTCGTGGTCACTATAATGTGGTTCTCGCTCTCGGTGGGGCACGTGGTGAGTTGTGCGTGGATGACACAGAGAATAGCGTGAAGCCTCCACATGCGCTAGGTCTCCGCAGTAACGCTCTCAACAAGTCACGTGATAAGATGCACGGATTGACGGTCTCAGATGCGGAGGCAACTGAGATTCGTCCTCCGCCACCCGGATTGAGGCGAGTCACTACGCCACCACGAGGACTTAGAGCGCATTGGGAATTGGGCATTCCAATTTGAAAAAAAAACAAAACATCGGCCGCTGGAAAAACCCATTTTGGTCAAGACTATTGTTTGTTACCATTTTGTACGGAGCTGATATATTTAGCCATTTAAAACAAATGAAACTAGAAAAGATGTCCTTCACAAGTAACTAAAGGGTTAACGGGTACTATAAGGCAACCTCAAGTAAAAGGGGGTGTTTTTGTGGATGAGCAGAATGGATGGGGGTGTGTTGGTTTGCCTCACCGCCTGTCTGTCCAAAGGCCAATGGGAGAGGTCACGAGGTCACAGGGGTTGTGGGACCGGCTTTATCCTACAGCAGTGTGTTGGTTAGCGGGCCATCTCATGGCCTGACCCGCCTGCTGTCCAGAATCCAGCCTGACTGATGAGTTCGTTCACAAATGTTGGTCTTTAAAGGAGCAGTCAGTTGTTTTGTTGGACTTGTCAGATTTTGGAGGGGGTTTGTGCTCAGCTCAAGTTGAAATACATTGAAAAAGTGGAGGGGTTTTCAAAGAACAGCTTGAAAATGTTTGTTTCTTAGTAGTTGGAATTGAGACCTTGATTTTCTTCCATGGATTCTCTCTCTCAGATGCAATAGTCGGCTAACTTAAGATGAAGTCAAACACAACAGATTTAATTTTTGAAAAGACCAATTAGAAACACTTGCCAAGAAAAACTCAAGAAAATTAAACCTATTTAAGCACCATTAAGATTTTTGCCATTCTGCCATTATTTTCATGACCATTTTTTTCTCCCCAATCTGGAATGCCCAATTCCCAATGCACTCAAGGTCCTTGTGGTGTCGTAGTGACTCGCCTCAATCCGGGTGGCGGAGGACGAATCTCAGTTGCCTCTGCGTCTGAGACCGCCAACCCGCGCATCTTATCACGTGGCTTGTTGAGCGCATTACCGCGGAGACATAGCGCTTGTGGAGGCTTCACGCTATTCTCCGCGGCATCCACGTTTTTATAATCCTAATTTCTTCACTTTCACACATTATTTTAATGGCCTTTGATTAAACCCACGAGCCCTCATTTCTCATGATGCAAAACCTTTGAGATTTCATTTCATTATCTGATCACACCACAGAAACAAAGCATGTTTCCTCTGTGTCACTGCGTCATTAATACTGCGTAATGAACTCACAATGACCAGAAACATTTGCCATTACAGGAACCACAGTTAGATCAAAAAACCGCGATCAGACGGTTATTTAATAATCGCGACAGGCCTAGCTGATCGTTTTGTTTGTCTTGGGTTGTAAACAAACTGTTTTGTTAGTAGTCTAACATGTATTATTAGTATCTTTGGATGAATTATTTAGAATCACTGGACACCAGGTTTCGTCCTAAACACATTTAATCAGAGCGTCTCACACCCTGAGATGAAATTGGGTGGACAGACAGATTTGGTTGCCCCATGACCTTTGGCAGGAAACCTTTGTGTTGTTTGACCTAGGCATTGATTCGGCCTTTACAACCCAGCTGACCTCACCAAACAAAACCAACACACACCCTGCCTAAAGAGACCTGATTTAATACTGGGGGGGTCGTTTACGTTATATTTTTCCAGTTTTGGTGGCATTATGTGTTTATTTCTTTGCTTGGACCGTGTGGTATTACCATGTTTTTTGGACATGGTACCATGTTAATACTATGGTACTACTATGTTTTAGAGACCAGTAACAAAAACATACCAAGAATTACAATGGCACTTCCATTGTTTTTTGGACATGTACCATAGTTATACCATGGTATTCTTTGAAATACCTTGGAGGACCATGGTATGCCATCATCGTGCCATGATTCCACCACTGTAGAAAGAATCAACACCAATATTAAAGGCTTAGAAATCAAACTGAGCATCTGTTGTTTGTGATAAAGTCACATGGGTTGGCCGTATTTAGTTTGCTGGTTTTAAGCCATCCATTTGTTCACCTGTTTTTTTCTTGGAATAACCAAAATAACCGAACCCTTTTGAAGATTTGGATCAGAAATCTGCACTTTCAGTCTCATAACAGAAACAGCTGTGTAACCAGTTTGACTTCATGTCTGTAGATACAATCTTTGTTAAGGTAATATCGAGTGTTTTCACACACAAAAAAGTCAAGCAAAAAGACATTTGCAGCCTCAGTCTAGATTTGTACTTTACTGAGTAAAAAACGGTTTCTGTTGTCACTGTGGTGCTTCAAGAGGGCAGAACTCTACAGTTAGCCTATTTAAATGCCAGATAGTTGTAATTAAGTTTTGCATGTAAACAAAGGGCCTTTTTAATTCCTAATAATCCCTGAATAGATGCTACATGAGGGATTTTTACCAGCAGATTAACAATCATTGATTTCCATTAGTGGATTCTGACTGGACTCAGCAAGTTCTGGGTAAAATTAGGCTCTGATCAATGTGTTTTAAATGTAGAATATTTTTGCATTTTGGTCAAGGATGTTAGGGACCAAATGTGAATGTTTGAGAACCTGTCATTGAAAAACACATATTGATCAACATCTATTCTTAATATTGGGGTTGACGTGTCTTCCTTGAAATTTATGGTGGTACGGTCTTGACTTTTTTTCTAGAATGTGAGTCTTAAATGGTGAAGAAATAGACGTATGATTGAAAAATCACTTGCATCTGTGATATTTTGTTGCTTTTTTTTTTTGCTCATCTCAGATTACGGTGTTGGTTAGTTTCACATGAAACATTGTTTTTACGTTTTCCAAGCTGTGTTATAAACCCATTCGTTGCCTGTGGAAGCAAGTGTTTAGACACCCCCATCGTAAATGGGAGAGTTATTGATTTCCACTGATCTATAAATGGTCATTATTCACTGTCATTGGTCAATTGATTCATTGATTAGAACAGCTGTTTGTTATTGGCTACTGTGCACCCAACCCCTCAACAGACAACCAATCACAGTTCAGATCATAACCGATTGGAATGCTCTCCGTCTAAGTAGTTATTGCTTTAAGTTTTATACAAATAAACATGGTTATTGATTGCTCAATGGTAAACAAACAGTTTGATGCTTTGGAAATCTTTGTTTTCTCGGATTTCATGCCCTAAAACATCAACATCACCCTCAGGCCTAAAACTGTTTTTTATTGATTGCTAATTTGTCATGGAGATTGACAGTTTCACTGACTGGAGAAAACCAACTAAACTAAAATAACCATTAAGGAAAGATGGTCATATTCATTAAAACATGTTTATGTGGGGCCTGGGTAGCTCAGTGGTAAAATACGCAGGCTACCACCCCTGGAGTTCACTAGTTCGCTAGTTTGAATCCAGGGTGTGCTGAGTGACTCCAGCCAGGTCTCCTAAGCAACCAAATTGGCCCGGTTGCTAGGGAGGGTAGAGTCACATGGGGTAACCTCCTCGTGGTCGCTATAATGTGGTTTGTTCTTGGTGGGGCACATGGTGAATTGAGCGTGGTTGTCGCGGTGGATGGCGTGAAGCCACCACATGCGCTATGTCTCCGTGGCAACGCGCTCAACAAGCCACGTGATAAGATGCGCGGGTTGACTGTCTCAGACGCGGCGGCAACTGGGATTCGTCCTCCGCCACCCAGACTGAAGCGAATCACTACACCACCACGAGGACTTAGAGCGCATTGGGAATTGGGCATTCCAAATTGGGAGAAAAAGGGGAAAAATCCCCCCCCCCCCCCAAAAAAAGAAAAACATGTTTATGTTATTAGTTAGCATTTACCCTTATCTTCCAGGCCTCCTTATTGATATTGGGTGATTTGTCAGAAACATGATTAGTTTTAAAAAGAAATTGGAAAGATTTGGCGAAGAAAGGCAAGAACTTTCACCATTCACTGTTAAAGGAATATTCCGGGTTCGGTGCAAAATATCAAGGTTCCAGTGAGGTACTGTAACCCAGATTTTTTGCTTTATTTAAAGAAAAGGAGGGACGAGTCAAAATCATTTTTTGTGGTAATCAATATTATGCCACAAATGCTGTTGACTGAGCTTATCTTGTATAAAACCTGGAATATTCCTTTAATATAGGTCAATTCTGATAGAGCTAGTCTGTTTAATAAACAATAAATACAATGTTAAAATTAACATGAAATCAAAATGAACCCTTTTTACTTTCTAAAAACATTTCCCTGGTCTTATTGTGCTCGATTCATCAGTGCATATTTTTCTAAAGCGAGAAAATTATCTTTGCAATCTTTCCTCAAACTGTACTAACTTGTTCCGCCTCTGAAACAACTTTCCTTTACTGCATATTTGTCAACCAACTGCCATATAGAGACACTTTTCACCATCCAACCAATTGCTGATGGATAAAATCAAGTAGAGTTATGGAAATATGTCACATTATGGAAGTAAAATGGGTTGTGAATGTCGTTTTGTGTTGACTTTCATCTTTCATCTCAAGTGCTAATTTTATGAAATGCAACTCAACATTTTCTCTTCTCTCTCCTCTTTTCTTCACTTCAACAGGTATGTTGTCGTTTGTAACCCATCCTGTTCCTGTGGTGGTCACAGTCGGGTCTGTGGCTAGATTTTCCTGTAGTGTTATCGGCACTCCTTCAGCTGTGATCACCTGGGAACTCAACCAAAGATTTCTACCTTTGAATACAGACAGGTGCGCATTTAACCAGCTGAACCATTGCACAACATAACTTCACTTAAGGAATTAATGTAATTTGAAGCAGAATACATAAATATATAAACATAAATAAAGTCACACCAACTTTGTGTCTGAAACCGCCAACCCGTGCATCTTATCACGTGGCTTGTTGAGTGCGTCGCCACGGAGACATTGCGTGTGTGGAGGCTTCACGCCATCCACCGCGGCATCCACACTCAACTCACCACGCGCCCCACCGAGAACGAACCACATTATAGCGACCACGACGAGGTTACCCCATGTGACTCTACCCTCCCTAGCAACCAGGCCAATTTGGTTTCTTAGGAGACCTGGCTGGAGTCACTCAGCACGCCCTGGGATTTGAACTAGTGAACTAGCGAACTCCAGGGGTGGTAGCCAGCGTCTTTTACCACTGAGCTACCCAGGCCCCAATAGAACCCCATTCTAATCAATGATGCGGTCTACACTGGAAGCGTCCGTCTCACCGACAATAAACGGGTGTTGCGTTCCATTTTACGCTGCACGCGCTGGCGCTACTACACAAATTAAACGGTTTAGAACGTTCATGTCAACGCGTCCAGTGTAGACAGCTTCAAGCCGTTGCGGCCAGGGCTTGCGTTAACCGAAAATTCTCCGTCATTTACCGATTTTTTGAAACATTGACGGATAATTTCATATGCTTTCCGTCATTTTGACAGATAAAAAAATAAACAAGAAAACCACTTAAACCTAGCACATCAGTTTTGATTTCACTCTCTCACTCCCGCGGTGTATGTGTGTGTCTTGCCCCTATTTATTTACTGGTATTAAGATGCGGCGATAGGGTGATCCAGTCACAAGTGGACAGGCGCCATCGCCATTTACACCTGATCGTATATGCATCTCTTTTGACCACATCTGTTTTCGTGAATCTGATTTCATGACTGCATACATCTACATGATAATAAAACGCAAAAAGTATAACAACAATAAGAAAGCGTGGAAAAATTGGCTTACTGTTTCTACCAATTATTCTTGCATTTAATCTTAGCACAAACATGACATTTAGAGCAGAATTCGCCGTTATTTGGAGAATAATGGAGAACCTGATTTTCCAACCAGACGGTTACTTCCTTTTCAAGCCACACGTTACCGGCGAAGTTGAAAAATCATGTTTTGCAGTGGTTGATTGACAGGTAGAATCTCACCCTAGAAATCCTGTTTCAAAATACTCGCGCTTGAGTCAAAAGTCTATTATATATGATATGTACTGTATATACCATTATAATGGATGCTACACCCCTGAATGTAGCCTCAGTATTTATGGAATGAAAACAAGTATGATGGATAAAAAAAGGCCATGATGGAAATTTTACAGATAAATATTTTTTCTAGTGCAACCTCTGGATGCGTCTTGTCAACGGACGTGCCCTGTGTAGACAGGGTGTAATACAAGGGTTTCCTAATACAAGATGATCTAGCAGGTCAAAAGCAGGTCCATCAGCTGGGCCGACCAATGACCACACAAGTCTACACCAACCAGAAATTAGAAGCTGGTTTTAACTGGATTTGCCATCAGGAAAGCTTGGGAACTGGTTTAACTGTAATTGACTTTTTTGTTTCAGAATCACAGTTTTGCCGAATGGAGTGCTGCAGCTCCACGAAGTGACAATGAAGGATGCTGGGAAATATCGCTGCTTAGCATCGAACATCGCCAGTCGAGTCAAGAGCAGAGAGGCAGAGCTTATCGTCAGCCCAGGTGCGTGTTCTTACGAAAATGGACAGTGATCGTTATCAGAATAATTTCAGATTAAAACAATGTTTGGAAAGGAAGAAGACCCTACTGGGAAAAAAACATCTAAAACCAGCTTCTGATAGATGGTTTTACATGGTTTCTACTTGGTCCAAGCTGGTCATTTATTCTTATTAGCTGATTCAACCTTGTAAAGCAGCTTGGTCAAGCCTATTAGAGATGGTAGACCACCTTAGACCAGCAACAAATCAGGTACCATGTTCCAAAAACCAGCTTGACCAGTTTAATCTGGTATCATCTTGTTTTCTAGCAGGAGAGAAAATGAGGCAGCACCCTGCTACAAAAAACACCTTAAACCAGCCTAAGGTGGTCTGCTAGTCTCCTGGCCTGGCTAAGGTAGTTTAGCTGGTTTAGCTGGTCGGCCAGTTGGTCCCTCAAACTGACAAGTGCCCAAAATCTCTCTAAAACCAACAAACTAGACCACTGTAACCTGCTTGGCCTGGCTGTGAGACCTGCAAACCACTTTAGTCTGGTTTAAGATGTTTTTATATGCAGGCTGGTCTTGTCAATAGTAGGATTAGCTAAGTAGAAGCTTGCCATTAAAACTCATCCATTCTGTGTCCAGCGTTGGGACCGAGACCCCTCATGAAACCACAGATCATCGCCGGACCTCAGAACATCAGCGCCGTTCTGCATCAGTCTGTGATTCTGGAGTGCATGGCGGAAGGCAACCCTCACCCCCTAGTATCCTGGAGCAGGGCGGATTCCAAACCGATTGACGTGTTTGGCGCGAGAGTGCTGGGCAACGGAAACCTGATTATCTCTGCCATGAAGGCCCAGCATAGCGGTACTTATTTGTGCCGAGCGACAACACCAGGAACACGCAACTACACGATAGCAGCCGCCAACCTCACTGTACTAGGTAAGAGACATTTATATAGATGCTTCACGCAATACACACTTAAGATGTGACCATTCCAAATGCAGTGGTCTTTAAGGAATAGTTCACCCAAAAATGAAACCTCTGTCAATATTTACTCACCCTTCAAGTCCTTCCAAACCTATATGATGTATCTGGAACACAAAAGGAGGTTTGTTTTCTATTCCTTTAAACATAGTCCTAATCATAAATGTAACCTTTGCAGTTCCTCCAACTCTGGTGGAGAAACCAGAGAGCCAGACTCGACCCAGAGCCGGTACCGCTCGATTCAGTTGTCAGGCTGAGGGCACACCTGCGCCCCGCATCACCTGGTTTAAGAATGGTCAGGTGATCCAATCTAATGGGCGCACCAAGATGTATAACAAGTAAACACGCTTACTTTCGCCCAGTCTGATACCTCTAGTAAACCTGTTGTAATCTTATATATACATCTGTTTTGATGTTGACATGTAGTCTTTCGTTGTCCATCAGTAAACTGGTGATAACCCAGATCATTCCGGAAGATGACGCCTTTTACCAGTGCCAGGCGGAGAACTCTCAGGGTTCGGTTCTGTCCACGGCCCGACTCATTGTGGTGCTGTCAGAGGATCGTCCCAGTGCGCCACGCAACGTCCACGCTGAAACCATCTCAAGCTCTGCTATCTTGCTGGCGTGGGAGAGACCGCAGTACAACACGGATAAAGTCATTGCATACTCTATTCACTACATGAAATCTGAGGGTGAGTGTTTATAAGAGACAAACCCTGATGACCAGCTTAAACTGGCATAAATTGCTAACTAATTCATGCTAAACCACATATCGTCCCTAGTAACCAGAACACAACCTTTCTGTTGAACACGGTTAGTCGATGTTCCCAAATATTAACATCGAGCTTCAGTATTAAAACACGAGCAGTGCAAATTTCTGTGAAAGTTATACATTACTCCATTTTTACATATATTACCAAATCGAATGTGACAGTTTACATAAGTATGGTTTGTGAACGATTTACACGGAAATTCCTTGAAAAAAAAAAAGCCTACATTAAAACTATTTCCATCAAGATAAAATTGATAGTCTAGAGTCGGAAGAAAATAAATAAACTTCACATTATAATTTATAAAACAAAATTTCAGGGTTAACACATAACGTACACCCAACACATTTCATCTGAATGTATCAAAATGTTCACTCAAGCACAGCAAATATAAAACAGTTATGACATTGAAAACATTTGTTAATGAAACTGTTTACTCACGGGTCTGGTAGTGTTTAACTGCCACATCTTTCAATAGCAGTTCATTTGCAAAGCTTGAATCATATTGTGACTGGTTCACAAGCAATCCACTCTGATATCAGACGAAAACATACAATCCATGCTGAAATGATCTGAATTTGCAAATGTAATACAATACACGCTGATGTTGAATGCTTCAGCCGGCTTCAACAGGCCAAAACAGAGACGCTGGTCTTCACAGGAGCGACATCTCACATCTTCCGTGTTTGTTTTCACAGTCATTGGCAGCAGCAGAATGAGACTCGTTTTTAAAAGTCGTGCTTGTACCGCTCTTAAAACGCGGCATACATCGCTGGAAATGCATCAATATGATCAAAGATGTCCATCTAGTGCATGTGCACAAAAGACTAACAACTAAAAATAGCACATATGGGTGCAAAAACGGTCCAGGACGCCTTAAAACAGCACAACAGCAACAAACAGCGCAGCTGAATGAAACAGGATGGAGGTCTCCTTTTTAGAGTTCTAACTTGACTTCGCATCTTTTAAAATCGGCACGAGATGAATAATAGCGATCAAAGCCGTTCATCTAGATCTAGTGTAGAAAGATATTTAAATCCAGAGAGGCGCATGAAGGTGTCCCCTGTAAGACCCCTTTGGATGAATCTCCCAGACAGTCCCTTTCTCCTCTTCACCTGTGTGACTGTCTGAGCACCAGTAGGCGGGGCCAAAGGTGCAATGACGAAAAATAGGCGTTGATGTCTTGCTGAAGATGCAGATGTATTTGGTCCTTGTGACATCGCAAGTTCCACAAATTCCAAATGAACCGTTTCAACAGCCTATTTTAAATAAATGCTGTTTTTCTATTAAGGAGGAAGTTTTCAGTTCTGAAACTTACAGTGTGTCTTTATAGGATAGTGACCTCCTATATGTCAAAAGATTTGAAAGAAGGAAAATTTGATTCCTCATGACCCCTTCAAGTGAATGTCTGTTATATCAGGTCTAAACAACGAGGAGTATCAGGCCGTGATCGGCAATGATACAACCAGCCACATCGTGGACGATCTGGAGCCAGCACGCAACTACACGTTTTATATCGTTGCATACATGCCGATGGGTGCCAGTCGCATGTCAGAACAAGCCACGCAACACACGCTGGAAGATGGTTAGTTACAGATGTCTTATTTCCCTTAACACACTCTTTCCCATTGTTGAATGCACTGCAGAAAAATTTCAGAGGTTGCTCAGGTGGAATAAAAGTAGTCACAAATGAGTCAATTGTTAATAAAGTTGCTCTCTTCGTCCCTAGTGCCCCTCCGTACCCCTGAGCTGAGTTTGACCAGTCGCAGTCCGACCGATATCCTTGTGTCCTGGCATCCTCTTCCTAACAAACTGAGCCGCGGACGTGTGTCTGCGTACCGCCTGTCATACCGTACGGCTGCTGACGACCAGATAACGTCCGTTGAATTGCCCATCCAGGGTGAGAACTGCACGCAGTATATTCTTCAGGATCTTCAGCCCGACACCATCTACCTGATCCGCATGTCTGCGTCCACCCGAGTGGGCTGGAGTCAACCATCTGCCTGGAACTCTCATCGCACACCCAAAACATCCAGCTCCACAGGTGGGGACAGGGTAACCTTACCCAAAAGTGAAAATTCTGTCATCATTTACATACTTTTCTAAGTGATCAGACAATTTCGCCGGGCAGTTAAGCCATATCTAGAGACTTAAGGGATCATCTAGCAACCACCAGAACACCCTAGCAATGCCCTAACAATCTAACAACCACCCAAAACACCTTAGAAACCACATAGCAACACTAAAAAAAATCTTGTTTTATTTAACAATGGTAAAAGTTTTAATGATTTCAGTAAAGCCACTGAGGTGGGCAGCAGTTTAAACTGTGACCGATGTGTTTTCAGCTTTCATGACTCTTTGTTCAGGCTTTCTGTTTGTTACTCAATGACCCTTGACCCCAGCTGTCAGTTAGGAGTTGAAGGACCGCTCAGTTTCAAGTTCTAAAAGGAAAAGCTCCAGGCAACACAGAGATACTCTGAAGAATAGATCCGTTTCAGAGATACAAACCCCAAAACTGCCTTTATTTTTCTTTAAAGCCACATTTCTATTGTGATGTTCAGTTAGTCGAGCTGAGAGTGATTTCCATTTTGGACAAACTCTGTGACATCATGAACTTGTTGAGAAGAGAGAATGTTTTGTGGTGGAATATGGGTGTTGGGGGGGAAGGCTGACTTTGTGTCAAAATAAAGAAAGACAAATTTTCTGGTCTGTAGATTTTGGTCTCTAGATGTGGCTCAGGTTCCTCCAATTTAAAGGAATGTTTCCGGGTTCAATACAAGTTAAGCTCAATCGACAGCTTTTCTAGCATAATATTGATTACCACAAAAAATCTATTTTGTCTCGTTCATCCTTTCCAGTGAGACACTTACAATGGAAGTCAATGGGGTCAGTTTTCGGAGGTTTAAAGGCGGAAATGTGAAGCTTATAATTTTATAAAAGCACTTACATTAATTCTGTTAAAACTCGTGTATTACTTGAGCTGTAAAGTTGTTAAAATCGTCGTTTTACGGTTGTTTTAGGGTTTATGGCGTAACATCATGGTAACAAAGTTGTAAAATTGTCTATAACTTTCCACAGATGCGGTTAGTAAGTGATTTTATCACAGTACAATCATGTTAACACACATATTGTTTATGTCTTGTGTCTATACTTTTGAAACAGTGAGTATTTTAATGTTTACAGATTGACCCCATTGACTTCCATTGTAAGTGTCTCAATTATAATATTGTGGTTATTGTTGGGGGCCTGGGTAGCTCAGAGAGTATTGCCACTGACTATCACACCTGGAGTCACGAGTTTGAATCCAGGACGTGCTGAGTGACTCCAGCCAGGTCTCCTAAGCAACCAAATTGGCCCGGTTGCTAAGGAGGGTAGAGTCACATGGGGTAACCTCCTTGTGGTCGCAATTAGTGGTTCTCGCTCTCAATGGGGCGTGTGGTAAGTTGTATGTGGATCGTGGAGAGTAGCATGAGCCTCCACATGCTGTGAGTCTCCGCGGTGTCATGCACAACGAGTCACGTGATAAGATGCGCGGATTGACGGTCTCAGAAGCGGAGACAACTGAGACTTGTCCTCTGCCACCCAGATTGAGGTGAGTAACCGTGCCACCATGAGGACCTAGGTATTAAGACCTAAAAATCAATTAAAAATGTTAACGTTTTTTTTTTATTGTGTAAATGCTGAAATAAATACCGTACAGCATACTGTACCACCAAAAACGTGGTTTCTTAACTATAGTTACTACATTATTACTATAGTAAAAGGATGGTTTCCGCCCAAAAAACAAAACATGGTTAGACTACAACAGTCATGGTTACTAGAATATTATAGAAAAACGATTTCCGTCAAAAACTATGGTTACCGTCTACAGTGTTACTATAGTAAAACCATAGTTAAACTATTATTTGTAAAGTATTTGTATAGTAAAACCATTAAAACATTATGATTTTTATTACCATAGTTTTCATTTTCCTGTATTGTTAATATGGTTTTACTAAGAATATCATGGGTAAAATATGGTAAACCATGGTAAATTTACTGCAAGGGAACACGAAACTATTTCAGAAAAACAATTCCCGCCCTGTCCTCTTAGGGGATTAGGGGTTTGTTCAGATGTACAACACATCTTTGTATGATGTTATTTATTTAGCAACGACTATACTGCACGAAGCGCATTGTATCTTATAGATGAGACTTTATTGATCCAGTTCCATATCATAATACGTATAAGTATTCTGTAATATTTTGTTTTTGCTCTTTCAGTTCCTCCTGCCCCAAACCTTGAGCTTGAACCGCTAAACTGCACGTCTGTGACGGTTCGCTGGCACACGGCTCCTAGCGACGTTGTCGTCCAGGGATACAAACTCTCGTTTCACCCAGACGGCCAATCAGAGGACTCTATTCTCCAGCTGCCCCCTCACGACCACCAGCACACCATCGCGGGGCTCAGTGAGTGACGACTCTTTCTCTGGAAACACTTGATTTGACATTTTACGTGAACACTGAAATTGAGTTGGCTGCTATTTTCCAATACACGTTTAATTATCAGCTGTATAAATGTTTTCTTAGGTGACCTAAAAATGTGATAACATCTCAATTAACTGGCTTTATTTATAAGTCAATTTATACGTTTGTCATGGGACAAATCTGAGCATATTCGGGCTGTAATTACCCATCTTCTGTTTGGACTTATGCACGCTCGCCCTGACCGCCCGTTTCACAGCTTTGTGTCATGTAAAATCCCCTCCGTGTCAACGGTCACACCCCAGATGTCCCCTTCCAGTTTTCCCATCATTCTCTCCTGCTTCTCTGTGGCCGTGTTTTGTTCTGGGGTTTAAAGTCAGGCGAGTGGCGCGTGAGAGCGACACCTCCCCCGTCCCCCATCCTGCTGGACACTTCATCTAAACAAAGCATTGTGGGATTGGTCTGAACAGGGCACAGACAAAAGTGACCCGAGAGCAAAGAACTTGAGCAGCATGTTTAGAAACAATCATGCAAATTTTAGTTCAATGAAAGTGATTCGAAACAGTCGTTTAGCTGAACGAACTAACTGGACTATAAATACTCAATACAAGTAAATTCATCAGGATTTTAATATACGTAGGTAGCTAATTTCTTCATAAATTTAACTTTTCTGCATTTAGATTGATATTTTTTCATAGTAGTTCTAGTTTTGGATAGAGCTGCATAAAAATTCGAAAAAATAAACAAATCATTTTGTTCCACAAAAAACAAACAACATTCAAGATTGAAACGAAATGAGGTTGAGTACATAATGAACTATTTCTTTAAGATCAATTACGCTCAAAATAAAGACCTAAATATTTAACATTATCTCAAGGCCTGTTTCTCCTTAAATTAACTTGGTCATCCTAACTAGTTCAGTATAAAGTTTTATCTTGGTTTGACCCTGGACCTTAGGTCATAAACCCTCCATCCCAGGAGATATCAGCAGCTGAACGCTGCCTGTGATGACACCCTACGATCTCTGACTTTTTGCCCCTAGAGACGTAAAAACTCCAACCCTCCCCCCAATACGTCACACACTGATCAGCTCTCAAACCAAACACAGTGTTTATGTTCACAATGCTGTTTTGGTTGACTAACGGTTGATAAAAAACATTTAGCAAACTAGAGCTTCCCAGTACACACACGTACAATCATATTGAAACCATCACATTTTATTTAATGTGTCACATTTGTAAGTAAAGATGCTGACTACCACCCCTGGAGTCGCAAGTTTCGAATCCAGGGCGTGCTGAGTGACTCCAGCCAGGTCTCCTAAGCAACCAAATTGGCCTGGTTGCTAGGGAGGGTAGAGTCACATGGGGTAACCTCCTCGTGGTCGCTATAATGTGGTTCTCGCTCTCGGTGGAGCGCGTGGTGAGTTGTGCGTGGATGCAGCGGAGAATAGCGTGAAGCCTCCATGTCTCCGCGGTAACGCGCTCAACAAGTCATGTGATAAGATGCGCGGATTGATGGTCTCAGACGCGGAGGCAACTGAGATTCGTCCTCCGCCACCCGGATTGAGGCGAGTCACTACGCCACCATGAGGACTTAGAGCGCATTGGGAATTGGGCATTCCAAATTGGGGAGAAAAAAATAGTGTCACATTTGTATACAAACGTCTGATAAACATCCTAAAAAAAGCAGATTTACATACATTCTAAAGCACAAACATCTTAAAAACAACTGCTGAACGTCTTGCAAACGTCTGACAGGGAGCATTTTTAGTAACGTGCTGTAAATGGGCAAACGCTTTTCAAATTCTTTATGAAATACCCTCCAGATGAAAACGCAAACATCGGATAAACGTCTTTGCAAAGTTTGCGAGCTATCAGGATTATTTTATCGTACTCTATTGTTCATAAACGTATGACTTGGTTGTGAGATGTTTTCGTAATAGAAATATCTGCGTTTTTGTGACAGAAACATGGATGTGGTGTTACATCAATGACAGGAAGAGCACAAGAGAGTGAACTTGTGTCCTCACATAACTCTTTGCTGAATTACACAGCGTCACCTAGTGGCTGTGTGGTGAACTGCACGTTACATCTTCCTGTAGCAATAACCAGCTCTGGACCAACACTATTGTCAGCTATTTTAAATCTGAAGACTGTTTAATTTTCTGAAACACAGAGAATGTCTGAAATTATGGTGAAATTATTTGATTTATTGTGTTCTACAGACCCCAGAGTGAAGTATCATGTGAAAGTGTTGGCGCTCAGCTCTAACGGTGACGGTTATCAGGCGCATCAAACCGTCAACACTCCAGGATGTCCTTGTAAGTTTTCAAGTTCTTAGACCAAAAATATACGCGGAAAAATATAGACTTCTAAACTTGAACAATACATCTTCTGAAGGAGTTGCATTTCAATATTGATCTAGAAAAGGAAAGTTCATCAAGACAAACTTTGATTGTTAGCTTGACAAAGCATTGTCATGTGTACGTTATCAGACCAGCCTGATCTCACGTAAAAATCGGCAAGTGTGTGCCGATTTTTCTTTTGCCAAAATCGGTATACGTTGGCCAAATTTGAACACACTGCCTCCAGAGGACAAAGCGGTAAGTGTTTCAGAGCATATAAACAAGTGTGACATCCATTTATATCCAGGAGAGGTCGCCAGAAGCCAATCTTGTGATTGTTTATACAAACGTGATTACTTCCTCGTTTGATTGGGGATTGAACTGTGGTCTCCCATGCAACTGAAGCAACAAGCTACCAGTCGAGCCACGAGGGAAAGTAATTGTTGTTGTGCTGTTCCAATTATGTCCGATGGGAGATAGGGCATGTCAGTGAGTCGGCATACTGTTGCCGATCCTAGGGTATCGGACCTTTCGGAAACAGCATGCTGACTTCCTGTGTGAGTCTAAACTAGATTCTCTATCTTTCAGCTTCACCGAACCGCAGGTTGGCGATGCTGCCTCCTCCAGACCACATCCACACTAAAGCTAACAGCTCATCGGCGGTGAGTCTGGTTTGGGGTCGGCCTGCATTCAGTTCTGGAAAACCCCTGAGCTATTCCGTCCGCTACGGTCCTGTGAGTCCGTCTGACACCTCATCTGTTCGTTATGTCCAAACGTGAGTGCTGAGGCTTGAAACCCTCGAGTGCAATAACAGATTAGCATTCAAAATAGCAAAGATTATTTTTCATTATTTGTTGTTTCCGTAGCAGAATTGTTTAACGCTTGAATATCTCTCTTCAGCACTGAGCAGACGGTAAAAGTGACAGGACTCAGGCCAAACACCCGTTATGAGTTTGCTGTATGTCTTCATATGGATCAGATGTCCAGTCCCTGGAGCTCGACGGTCTATGAGAGAACTCTTCTGGAAGGTGCCGGTTCAGAACTGTCGCACTGTTCCATTCTTATCAAACTATTTGTGATACCTACCATATATTATTACATTTCTAAAGACGCTTCCAACAAAGCACCAAAATTACCAACAGTTTTTGGGGTACCATGTATTTTTGGACATGCACAATGGTAGTACCATGATATTCTTTAAATTACCTTGTTGTGCCATGGAAATACCAAGATAAATGAGTATGGCAATATTTTAGTAAAATGGTAAAAATCATAATTAAACACAAAAAGGCACTATATAGTGTAGAATACAGATCAAGGACTTCACATTACATCTACAAATACAATGCAGCTTGTATAGATGTAGTCTTTCAGGGAATTGTACTTTGGGTAATAATGACCATTCCTTGTTTTTTTACTGTAGGATTTTTCAGTGACCCTTAATGTGGCTGATCCTCTGTAGATTGTTTGAATTGGCTAACTAAGTTTCACCTAACCTGTTAACCTTTCCTGTATCGTCATCTCTCACAGCGCCATCCTCCCCCCCACTGTCCGTCAGAGTCACTCTAATAGAAGATGGTACAGCGCTGGTGTCATGGAAACAACCAGATCAGCCCAACCTGTCTATAACGCACTACACCATCCTGTACGCATCGCAGAACTCATGGCTCGCTGGAGAATGGCAGGTTCTGCAGAGAGAGGGTGAGCAGAATCAAACCAGAACCTTAAATGGGGCAGATTGCTTTCTGATAACAAAATATTTATTTTTTTATTAAATACAATATTTAAAAATAATTAATTATAATAACTATAACTATATATATATATATATATATATATATATATATATATATATATATATATATATATATATATATATATATTTATATATAATAACTATATAGTATATATATAACAATTTGTATATTAATACATATAAATATAAAATTATAATATATATATATATATATATATATATATATATATATATATATATATATATATATATATATATATATTTTAATATAATATTACAATTAAATATTAATTTAAATATTAACCAGAAGGGGCAGATTGCTGTCTCATATTAAAAAATGTAATATTTATTTTAATACAATATTTAGAAATATTTAATTATATATATATATATATATATATATATATATATATATATATATATATATATATATATATATATATATATATATTTAATAACTTAAATGTAATATTTAAATATTTGTAATAAGTATATAGTATATATATTACAATATTTATATTTATAAATATAAATATAAAATAAAAATATATATTAAATACATATATAATATACATTATATTAAGTATATATAAATATATATTTAATATAACATTGCAATTAAATATTAATTTAAATATTAACCAGAACCTTAAAAGGGGCAGATTGCTTTCTGATAATAAAATATTTAATATTTATTTTAATACAATATTTAGAAATATTTAATTATATATACAGGTGCATCTCAATAAATTAGAATGTCGTGGAAAAGTTCATTTATTTCAGTAATTCAACTCAAATTGTGAAACTCGTGTATTAAATAAATTCAATGCACACAGACTGAAGTAGTTTAAGTCTTTGGTTCTTTTAATTGTAATGATTTTGGCTCACATTTAACAAAAACCCACCAATTCACTATCTCAGAAAATTAGAATACATCATAAGACCAATAAGAAAAACATTTTTAGTGAATTGTTGGCCTTCTGGAAAGTATGTTCATTTACTGTATATGTACTCAATACTTGGTAGGGGCTCCTTTTGCTTTAATTACTGCCTCAATTTGGCGTGGCATGGAGGTGATCAGTTTGTGGCACTGCTGAGGTGGTATGGAAGCCCAGGTTTCTTTGACAGTGGCCTTCAGCTCATCTGCATTTTTTGGTCTCTTGTTTCTCATTTTCCTCTTGACAATACCCCATAGATTCTCTATGGGGTTCAGGTCTGGTGAGTTTGCTGGCCAGTCAAGCACACCAACACCATGGTCATTTAACCAACTTTTGGTGCTTTTGGCAGTGTGGGCAGGTGCCAAATCCTGCTGGAAAATGAAATCAGCATCTTTAAAAAGCTGGTCAGCAGAAGGAAGCATGAAGTGCTCCAAAATTGCTTGGTAAACGGGTGCAGTGACTTTGGTTTTCAAAAAACACAATGGACCAACACCAGCAGATGACATTGCACCCCAAATCATCACAGACTGTGGAAACTTAACACTGGACTTCAAGCAACTTGGGCTATGAGCTTCTCCACCCTTCCTCCAGACTCTAGGACCTTGGTTTCCAAATGAAATACAAAACTTGCTCTCATCTGAAGAGAGGACTTTTGACCACTGGGCAACAGTCCAGTTCTTCTTCTCCTTAGCCCAGGTAAGACGCATCTGACATTGTCTGTGGTTCAGGAGTGGCTTAACAAGAGGAATACGACAACTGTAGCCAAATTCCTTGACATGTCTGTGTGTGGTGGCTCTTGATGCCTTGACCCCAGCCTCAGTCCATTCCTTGTGAAGTTCACCCAAATTCTTGAATCGATTTTGCTTGACAATCCTCGTAAGGCTGTGGTTCTCTCGGTTGGTTGTGCATCTTTTTCTTCCGCACTTTTTCCTTCCACTCAACTTTCTGTTAACATGCTTGGATACAGCACTCTGTGAACAGCCAGCTTCTTTGGCAATGAATGTTTGTGGCTTACCCTCCTTGTGAAGGGTGTCAGTGATTGTCTTCTGGACAACTGTCAGATCAGCAGTCTTCCTCATGATTGTGTAGCCTAGTGAACCAAACTGAGAGACCATTTTGAAGGCTCAGGAAACCTTTGCGGGTGTTTTGAGTTGATTAGCTGATTGGCATGTCACCATATTCTAATTTGTTGAGATAGTGAATTGGTGGGTTTTTGTTAAATGTGAGCCAAAATCATCACAATTAAAAGAACCAAAGACTTAAACTACTTCAATCTGTGTGCATTGAATTTATTTAATACACGAGTTTCACAATTTGAGTTGAATTACTGAAATAAATGAACTTTTCTACGACATTCTAATTTATTGAGATGCACCTGTATATATATATATATATATATTATTTATATATTTAAATATTTAATAACTTAAATATAATATTTAAATATTTTGTAATAACTATATAGTATATATATATTACAGTATTTATATTTATAAATATTAATATAAAATAAACATATATATTAAATACATATATAATATACATTATATTAAGTATATATAAATATATATTTTTTTATATAATATTACAATTACATTTTAAAATTAAATAATATAAATAGTAGTCCAATTTTAGTACTTTTAATATTGCGGCTGTCCGAAGGGTTAGTTTACACCTTATTGCAGAGAAAAATGTTATTGTTTTGAGGTTGTTGACTGGAGTCTTCAATTATATTTATTTTGATTATCAACTCTTTTTATTTCTTTTTTAAGTTTGCCCTAAAATTCTGTTTAGGAACAAATTCTTAATAGTATAGAACTTTAAAAATTCATGTGGATAGCAGAGGTCGACCGATACTAGATTTTGCAGGTACTGATAACTAAGCTGGTGGAAAAGGCCGATAACCGATTAATCGGCAGATAGTTTTTAAAATGTATTAATTGAATGTTACAAAAATGTCTTAGTCTTTCCTTACTGTGATGGGCACATAGAGACAACAAGAGTCCAAAATGAATGAAATCCTAGATGCAGTTGATTGTGCAGCCAAAATTCTCAACATAACCAGGAAAAAGTAAAAAATGTTGAATAACGCAGGACTTTCAACCATATTCAAGACTGAACTCACATGAACACATAAGGCAAACAAAACATGCACTCTTACAGTCATCTACAATACATTACAATATAAGCAGCATTAGCAATCGCTTGCATAATTGTCCAGTATTCTGGTAATCATGATTCTTTATGTAATCTCACTGAAACAGTTTCTATCCTACAGTAGTGCTGGGAGAACATCACCTCTCATGCACACCTTGAATCCTCTCACTTGTCACCATTGACTCATCTCTCGTTCTTCTCCACTGTTTCAGGTACAAACACTATGGCCCTTCTGGAGAAGCTGGAGTCAGGTAACGTTTACCTGGTGAAGGTTTCTGCATCTAACCAGGCCGGTGACGGACCATTCTCAACCACTGTAGAACTGCCAGTGCACCGGGGTAAAAATCACCAGCCACGTCATGCAGACAACCATGCAGAGAAAACAGGTACACACACACACACACACATTAGACACACACACACATTAGACACACACATCACTCTGTTTGTTTCTAAAGAATGTCAGTTTTTTATTGGTCACTTATAAAACTAGAAATTCTGCATATAGTCACATCTAATGTTTCACATCTTTTGCTCTCATCTATATTTACGCAGCTTTTATAGACAGTCTTTATCACATCGATGAGAAGTCTGTGACCGGCATCATCGTTGGCATGTGTATCGCGCTGGCTTGTATCATCATGTGTATCTTCATTCTCTTCACCAGAAGTAAAACACGGTAAGTCTGCTGCACCGTGATTATCATTCTGTATTTTTATAAACACTTTATTAATATGACTTTTGATCATTACATCAAAGCCAGCTCGTTAGGTTTCTGGTCTTAAGTCGACTAATTGTTTGTAATCGTATACGCAGTTGTAACGGGAAATTGTAACATTGTTTAAAATGATTGTGTTCCGTCCTCATATTAGCTACAATGTTAAAGTTGCGTTGTTTTCTCTCATTAGGAAATCAGCATCCTCAAAGATGATTGGACAGGTGAGGAATGAGGTCAGGCATAGTGGTGTTTCAACAGCCAATCAGCTCCCAGCGGAGAACGCAGAGGTTCTGGTTCCGATGTTGAGAACCCACTTCATTGATACCAAAGTAAGACTGTTTACTTTATTTAGGAACGCACAATTTAAATGGCAAAGCTTGCCTGCGTGATATTGACAATTTTAACAATATTGTTTGTTTTCAGGGAGGAACGAATTCACTGATAAACGACGCAGGACCAGTAATGAGCGACAGTCAGAGCAAACGAAAAAAAATTAACATTTTCAACAACACGCAGAAGTCTAGCGCACAGAAAAGCAAGGTGAGTAGCTAAGCTAATTATAAAACGTGATTTGTTTTCATCAGGAAAATTGTTCCAATTCCGGGTGTCAAATTCACGGCTAAACTGTAGAAGGAAAGTCGTTTCAGAAGCGGAGCAAGTTATTACATTTTGATGTACGATTACAATTTAAAAATATATATATTTTATGAACATTTTTTAACGAAGTAAATAAAGGCCATTTTTATTTCATGTTTCAATTGAGTTGCAAATTTGCACGCAATCGTACACATTGTGAACGAATGTTGTACTAGTTTCATGCTAATTTTCCAAATTTAATGAATTAATGATTACTAATTTAAATCGGTGTGTTTTGCTAACGAAACCGCTATTGTTTATATCCGACAGATCCAGGACCATGGTTGTCTTTACGAAGTGGGTAAGACGGTACTACTTTACGAGGAAGAGCAAGCCGTCGCCTCTGCGCAAGCGCCCTCCCTGCAGATCCTGTTCCGGCCACTAGGGGAGTCAGAGAGCTCGCAAGCCAGCGACGGCAGCAAAGAAACGGGCGATTCTGGAAACTTCTCTCACGATGAGGCGGAAAACAGCCCGAACCGAAGCTCTTATAGGTCTGACGACAACGAGCAATTTTCAGACGACGCCCTGCGAAACAAATTGCGCGTTCCAGAAACGTCCATCTGTGTTGCGAGCGTCTGCGGGTGGGTTCTAGATGCTTCGCAACCTAAATCTACCTCTGATCAGCAATACGTATCGGTTCCTCTTTAGCTCAGCTGTCAGTATGTGATACGAGTCGTCATGGCCATGTGATTCCAGAGCCGATGAACGTGATTTTCACTCAGGATTCAATGGCGATCCAATATTAGTTTGAGATAGCTTCACAGTCACAGATGTGATAAACTTGCACACCTTAAAATGTTCCCAATAACTACCCCTTCCCGACTGGACCTGCTCTGAGAAATTGTGAATATTCCAAAGATGAAGGTCCTAGATTCGTTTGTAGACACTCTTCATAAAACATTTCACACCTGATGTGCTTCACACAAACGAGTGTTTGTTTGTGGAATTGAAAGAGACGGAGTTTATTTCTGCTGTCTCTCTACCTCATTTAATCTTGTGCTTTGCGGTTTGTAGCTTTGTTCTGAAATGTTGTTTTACTTTTTTATATAAACACCAAAGGTTTTACTAAATATATATATATACTTGTTTTCCTCTTGAAGAGATAAAGTAAGTTAAAGAAATAGTTCGCAAAAAAATGAAAATACTGTTATTCTGTTAAAAAAATCTACGTTGTAATCAGTACTGGTTATCTTGTTTTGTTTGAGGTTGTTTTCTTCTTAATTTAAGCATAAATCTTTTCATTTTTGGGTGAACTATTCCCTTAAGGTGCTTGACCTCATGAAGGAAAGCATTTATAAAATCACTGCTTTTACGAGTTTAAAGACGGGATAAAATAAGGACAGAGATCAATGCCTCAACTGAAATGTGTGCAGTTATTTAATTCTGTATTTTTCAGCTTTTGTTGCAGCACTTCTCTGTGTGCTTCTTATGTTTGTGTATCTTTTGAGGATTTGCCATAGCAGATCAAGTTGTTGATCCATGTTTAAGGTTTAAGCTTCTTCTTAAGATGTTTATTGAGATATTTTGTGTTCATTTGACACTTAAGTGGAGGATTTGAGGATTTATTTTAATTGCTCTAATAATGTAGATTTGACCTCTTTATTTGTTTGGTGAATAAGGGAAAAATAACCCCAAAAACCCACTGGTGCACTGGTGATAACGGTGTGCCAAAATCTGAAAGCTTTATAGGATGTAAACGGCCTTATGATGGGAGGGTCATTTGCAATATGAAAGATGTCTGATCCAAAGAGTTAAGGAATTATACAGAGGTGTGAAATGATGCCAAAATACTGTTACCTCCCAAAGATATAAAAATATATATTTGTGTATATATGAAAGTGCCAAAGTAATGCCATTCCAAGCATATTTTCACAGTAGCTTTAGCGCTCAGATTCTGGGTGAGCGAGATATTTTTCTTTGGTGATTTTTCCATTTTTGATTGTAGTGAAGCAGATGTGGTGACAGATGCTGTAATCCAAAGAGTTGTTTGCTTCTTTCAAAGGGTTGATGTACACAAAGATACAAAATCTTAAATATTCCGGGTTCAGCTCGGTCGACAGCATTTGTGGCATAATGTGGATCACCACAAAAATGAATGTCGACTCGTCCCTCCTTTTCTTTAAAAAAGCACAAATGTGTGTTCCAGTGAGACACTTACAATGGAAGTCAATGGGGTCAATCTGTAAACATTAAAATACTGTAGACACAAGACATAAACAATATGTGTGTTAACATGATTTGACTGTACAAAAATAAAATCACTTACTAACCACATCTGTGGAAAGTTACAGGCAATTTTACAACTCCGTTGCCATGACGATGTAACGCCGTAAACCTTAAAACAACCGTAAAGCAACGTTTAAACAACGTTACAGCTCAAATAATACACGAGTTTTAACAGAATTAATGTAAGTGCTTTTATAAAATTATAAGCGTCACATCTCTGCCTTTAAACCCTCCAAATATTGCCCCCATTGACTTCCATTGTAAGTGTCTCACTGGAACACACATTTGTGCTTTTATTAAAGAAATTAATTTTTGTGGTAATCAACATTATGCCACAAATGCTGTCAAATGAGCTTACCGGAATATTCAGGTATATTGAACAGTTCACATACAGGTTATGAGAAAATATATCTCACTTTAAAACCAAAGTGCACATCTCTGCTGTGACTGAGCTAATGATGTGATTTTGAGTGTTTTGTATGAAGTGCGGCTGAATTACATTTACAGTACAGTGGCATACAGTTGAATGCGTTTAAAGATGTTTTATAGCACAATTTCAGAAAAATATAATTAGAGAGTTTTTAGACAACCCATTTGATTGAGGTGACGCAAAATCATTATTTCAGAAAAGCTAATAATAATCTATACCAAAGAATGATACGGTCACCCCTGTGTATTGTGTAGATTTGACATTTTGTAATTCATTTGCTTCTTTTAAAAGTTGTGTTCTGTTTTGACCACGACCGCTCAGCTACACGTCACAGAAACATCTGTGAACTTTCATAACACCCGTTGAATGTCATATTGCATTTACTAAAGACTCTGAAGCTTTCTTTAGGGGCTTCCTTGATTAAACAGCTTAAACATACTGAAGGTGGTTTGCTGGTGGTTTAAGATGGTTTCACTGGTCTCCCAACCTGACCAGCTGATACCATCAAACCACAGCCGCCTGACTGGTGCAAACCAGCTTGGTGGGCCAGCTAAAACCAGTAAACCACATCAGATGGGTTAAAGCTGATTTGTTGTTATTGATTATATTCTGTATTTTACATGAGTATTTTTTGATCATGTTTCATGTTGTTTTATTTGTCTTTTATACTCAAGATAAGTCTGATTCCAAACTTTTTCAGGGACTTTAATAGGCTTTTAGTTACTGTGTAATTTTAATATAATCTTTGTATTTGTTGTTTTATGGTGATTTCTATTATTATTTAAGTCCCCCATGTGTTAATGCGGAGCATGTTGTACCAGTTTGATTCCATTACATGCCAGAAAGTGGTCAGAACAGTGCACAATATAATAAAATATTTCTCAAAAATAACTGTTTTATGGGTCTTGAATTTATTGATGGTTAGAATTATGCAATCGCTTTTAGTTTCAGTGTCACGCCACAAAAAATCATATAAATCATATAAATAAATTAACTACTTAATGTAAAAAAAAAAAAAATTACTATTGCAATTGCTATTTATTTTGAATAGTATTTTCTTTCTTTTTTTTACATTTAATAAATTATTTTTTTATTTGTAAGTGAATTAAACTGCTAACATAAAGAAGTACCTAAATGTACCATAGTATTAACGTGTTTTTTGACGTTTACATTTATTCATTTAGCCAGCGCTTTATCCAAAATTGAGAATAATACAAGTCAAATAAGCAATTCCATGTACCATGGAAGCACTATAGTATTCTTTGAAGTACCGATGAGTAGCATATACATACTATAAATATGGAAATCGCTCAGTGCCTTTATTATATATCAAATTACCATGATATTACTATCTGAAATCATCACTGTACGATGGTACAGCCACAGTAAAGCAAGCAAGGTCGAGCGAAAGCTGTAATGCCTCTCCAGACCTGCAGGTGGCAGTAACGCCCACGGTTTAGGCGATGACGTCATCGACCGGAAATGGAAGAACGAATGTCCTTTTCTGCCGTGTTCGCAATGTCGCAGCACATGTGCGAATAAAATCATAATAATTGATTAAAAATGCGGATTGATAAGTGTTATTTCTGCTCCTCGCCGGTGTATCCCGGACACGGTATGATGTTTGTACGCAACGACTGTAAGGTAAACGCTTTATTTCGTCATCTCAGCATGTTTATAGTGATTATTATTGACGTGTTTGTGAATGTGTTTATATTTTCATACGCGTTATCATTTATACGCTAGTTCAGTATTAAAAACATGGTATTGCCATGATGCATGCTTAAAAACATAGTCAGCCTTAAAGGCTCTGTATGGTTAAGATTATGAATGTTCATAATGTATTCTTACATTCTGAACAAACATATGATAAACATGATCAGCAGTATAATATATATATATATTAGTTGCTTCATTTCTATATTCATTGTCTAGTTATTTTTATTTAAAGGGATAGTTCACCCAAAAATGAAAATTCTCTCATCATTTATTCACCATCATACCATTCCAGAAACGTGGCTTTCTGTCTTTTGCTGAACACAATTCTTTCAGCTCTGTAGGTCCATACAAATGCAGCATAAAAGTAATCCAAAAGACTCCAGTGGTTAAATCTATACCTTCAGAAGTGATATGATAGGTGTGAGTGAGAAACAGATCAATACTTGCGTCCATTTTACTCTAAATCTCCACTTACACTTTCAGACATGAAAGTGAAACTAAACAGGCATCAGAAGTGACTTTCAGATGTGAAAGTGGAGATTTAGAGTATAAAAAGGACTTAAATAATGATCTGTTTCTCATGTTGTTGTTGTTATTGAGGGGGGTGCCACGTCGGATCTCGCCTAAGGCACCAAGAAAGCCAGAACTGCCACTGCTTAAAAACATTGTATTACATGGTATTGCCATGATGCATGCTTAAAAACATGGTATTGCCATGGTGCACGCTTAAAAACATGGTATTGCCATGGTGCACGCTTAAAAACATGATATTGGCATGATGCATGGTATTGCTATGAGGCATGGTATTGCCATGGTGCACGCTTAAAAACATGGTATTGCCATGGTGCACGCTTAAAAACATGGTATTGGCATGATGCATGGTATTGCTATGAGGCACGGTATTGCTATGGTGCACGCTTAAAAACATGGTATTGCCATGGTGCACGCTTAAAAACATGGTATTGCCATGGTGCACGCTTAAAAACATGATATTGGCATGATGCATGGTATTGCAATGAGGCATGGTATTGCTATGGTGCACGCTTAAAAACATGGTATTGCTATGGTGCACGCTTAAAAACATGGTATTACCATGATGCACGCTTAAAAACATGATATTGGCATGATGCATGGTATTGCAATGAGGCATGGTATTGCCATGGTGCACGCTTAAAAACATGGTATTGCCATGGTGCACGCTTAAAAATATGGTATTGCCATGGTGCACGCTTAAAAACATGGTATTGGCATGATGCATGGTATTGCTATGAGGCATGGTATTGCTATGGTGCACGCTTAAAAACATGGTATTGCTATGGTGCATGCTTAAAAACATGGTATTGCCATGGTGCACGCTTAAAAACATGGTATTGCCATGGTGCACGCTTAAAAACATGATATTGGCATGATGCATGGTATTGCAATGAGGCATGGTATTGCTATGGTGCACGCTTAAAAACATGGTATTGCTATGGTGCACGCTTAAAAACATGGTATTACCATGATGCACGCTTAAACATGGTATTGCCATGGTGCATGCTTAAAAACATGGTATTGCCATGGTGCACGCTTAAAAACATGGTATTGCCATGGTGCACGCTTAAAAACATGATATTGGCATGAGGCATGGTATTGCTATGGTGCACACTTAAAAACATGGTATTGCTATGGTGCACGCTTAAAAACATGGTATTACCATGATGCACGCTTAAACATGGTATTGCCATGGTGCATGCTTAAAAACATGGTATTGCCATGGTGCACGCTTAAAAACATGGTATTGCCATGGTGCACGCTTAAAAACATGATATTGGCATGAGGCATGGTATTGCTATGGTGCACACTTAAAAACATGGTATTGCTATGGTGCACGCTTAAAAACATGGTATTACCATGATGCACGCTTAAAAACATGATATTGGCATGATGCATGGTATTGCTATGAGGCATGGTATTGCCATGGTGCACGCTTAAAAACATGGTATTGCCATGATGCACGCTTAAAAACATGGTATTGCCATGATGCATGGTATTGCTATGAGGCATGGTATTGCTATGGTGCACACTTAAAAACATGGTATTACCATGGTATATCTTTTAAAAAACACGGTGCTACTGTGTACATGTCCACATACATTTTTGTAAGATTGTCCAAGGTGATAAAAATGAAAAATATCTTCAAAGTGTAATTTAAAACACGTGTCAGGTTGTCCCAGAAAGACTTTCTGTGGAATTTTTGTTTTAGAACTTTAAAAAATAATGTGTAACATTTAATGTGTAATAATGTTCTACAAGAATGAGGTTTAACCATCGAGTAAAATGAGTGTACACGGCAATCGTTATTTTCAAGAAAGTTTTCAAGGTAAACTTTTAGAAATATACATTTTTCAGTCAAGAATTTAATTTGTGGTTCTCAGTGTTACTCCATTTGACCTGAACAAAATGTGCAATTTCATTTAAAAAATTCAAAATATTGATAATGATATCACAAAATAACGATTTATTTATTTATTTATTTTTTTTTACAAGGTTGATAGTTACCTGTATGTTGGTTACACCACATGAATGTGATATTTGGAAAAACTTTTTCTGCCAAATCAATTGTATTTCAATGTTGTTTCACTTTCAAATTAAATATCACAATGACTTTGAACTCAGTAATTGCAAACATGTTAATTACAGTAGATGTGTTCAAGTAGATATCACGTTGTTGACCCTTTATCGTGATACATGTCTGGGGGAAAAAAACCATTGTGAAACCTTGGTATATGATTTTATCATGTTTATAATTGTTATTGTCATACTCTCAGTTTGTTAATTAGTCCTGAAGCCTGACAGATGTTTGTGTATTTGTGTGTGTATTTTAGGTTTTCCGATTCTGCCGGTCCAAATGCCACAAAAACTTCAAGAAGAAGCGAAACCCGAGAAAGACCAGATGGACGAAAGCGTTCAGGAAGTCAGCGGGCAAAGAGCTGACAGTGGTGAGATATCACTGTTATAAACCCATCTAAACCTCTGCCGTAATGCATTCAACACAGACTGACAGAGAACGGCAGTTCTGATTCATTTTCACTCTTTTCTTGCTGACAGGATAACTCTCTGGAATTCGAGAAGCGCAGAAATATTCCCGTCAAATACAACCGAGAGCTCTGGAGCAAGACAGGCGAGTCTGACATCACTCATCGATTGATAAACGTTTGATTGATTAATACAGATCTTGATGTAAACGATGTGTTTGTGTTTTCACAGTGGAAGCGATGAAGAAGGTTGAAGCTATCAAACGGAAACGACAGGCGCGATTCATCATGAACAGGTGTGTATTTGTCGCCGTATCGAACCCTTGTTTATGATATGAGCCGTTTAACTGGTCATGGCTGTTTACGGTTTGTACATTTTCATAATTTCAAAGGTTGAAGAAAGGAAAAGAGTTGGAGAAGGCGGCAGATATCAGCGAGGTCAAGAAAAACATTCACCTCATCAAAGCTCCTCACGCAGGTGAGATGACGTGCAGACGTACCGTCGATGATATATGTCTTAGAAAACACGATTCTCACGTCTCATCCCTTCATTCAGGTCAAGCCAAACAGCTGGAGGACAAGATGGTCCAGAAACTGGCAGAAGACGTGGAAATGGATGAGTGACGTGACAAACACGTCACACAAAGTTGTGTGTTTTGATTATATAAAGAGCGCTGGAGTTGATGGGATTCGTTGCATGGGTTTTTTTTATTATATCCAAGTTCCACTTTGAAGGTTTCTGTCCTAGTGATTTTGTGGCTGAAGAAACAGTCGTACATCAAGCGTTGTGTCTGTGTGTTAACCACCTGAACTGAATAGAATTTGCACGAAATGTAATTGCAATAAAACCGGTCAACATACAGTTGTGATCTTTTTGTAGGGTGTCTTCACTAGCACGAGCGAGATATAAATGCCTTAATGCACTCTTAAGTTTGAAAGCAGATAAAAGTAGTTTTTATTCAAAGGCGTAACAGTGTTTTAAGCCTAATTATTCAACTTGAAAGAAAATGTTTTTTTTCTTTGCCATCATTGCAATTGGGAGTTTTTTTAAGCCACATACTATGAGGGCCGAATTACTAAAAATTAAATTCCAGATCATTAAATAATTCAATAAATGTCTCCTGTACTTCATTTTGTGTCCATTTTCATTTTAATCAATTTTTTTTTTAAGCACAAACTTTGTGTATTTTAGTTTTCAGGGTTGCAGTTTTTGGCATGTCACGCAACAACAGTGGGCGCTACCTTTTCAAACTGATTTTTGGATTTCCTGGTTAGTGACTGTTAGTGATTTTATTTATTTTTTGCTTGCATGAGAAATGAATCTAAAGATAATGCTGAAATAATAATGGATGCAGTTTAGTGCTAAATGAGATGAGGGGCGTTTATAAATTGTGATTTAATTTATTTATTTTTTCAATTTCATTGTTTCTTATGGAGCCCGTTAGAGGATAAAGTGGATATATTTTTTTCTGAAATAATTTTGTTCCCGCCCAATAAATTTACCATGGTTTTACTACAGTGACCATATTTTAACCGTGATATTCGTAGTGAAACCATATTAATAATTCAGGAAAGCGAAAACAATGATAATAAAAATCATTAGTTTGTGGTTACTATGGTTTACTACAAATACCATGGTTAAAATGTGGTTATTACCATGTTTATTGTTTTGCAATCTCTTTGAATAATTTTAACATGGTTTTACTATAGTAATACTGTAGTAACCATGATCGTAGTTACCATAGTTAAATCTTGTGGTTACTATGTTTTTACTCTAAATTCTCCAAAGGCTTCACTATGAATATCATGGTTAAAATGTTGTTACTGTATTAAAAACATGGTAAATTTATTGCGAGGGAACGCAAGACTATTTGAACTACCTATCGCGATTATTTTTTTTCTCCCCAATTTGGAATGCCCAATTCCCACTACTTAGTAGGTCCTCGTGGTGGCGCGGTTACTCACCTCAATCCGTGCATCTTATCACGTGACTTGTTGTGCATGACACCGCGGAGACTCACAGCATGTGGAGGCTCATGCTACTCTCCACGATCCACACACAACTTACCACACGCCCCATTGAGAGTGAGAACCACTAATCGTGACCACGAGGCGGTTACCCCATGTGACTCCACCCTCCCTAGCAACCTGGCCAATTTGGTTGCTTAGGAGACCTGGCTGGAGTCACTCAGCACACCCTGGATTCAAACTCACGACTCCAGGTGTGCTAGTCAGCATCAATACTCGTTGAGATACCCAGACCCTACCTATCACGATTATTAACTAATCGTCTAATTGTGGTTATTTGAGAGAACCGTGATTATTGTGCTCTTCAAATTCCAATCACATTTTAAACGAGAAAATGAAATGAAATGAAATCTCAAAGCTTTTGCCTTATAAGGGCTCGCAGAGCATTAAAATAAAAAATTAGGACAGAAATATTTTTCTATTTCACAATATTCTATTATATAAATAGGCCTATTACAAAAACAAATATATAAAAAATATTTTTAATAAAAAAAATATAAATGTAAAAGTGACCAGAAAGAGAGACTTAAAGATATAGTAATATTTAAATATTTAAAACGTATTTTTTTATTTTATTTTTTAGATATTTAAAACTTAATAATTTTAAAGCCTTCAAAGGAAATCAAATATCCCTATTTTATTATTTGATTAATATATTTGAAGCACACATGCACCTTATATGATAATTAATCGTCATAATCGTAATTATTTGTTTGATAGTTAATCGTCAGACAAATTTCATAATCTTATATACTCTTATTTTAATGCTGAAATAGTCAACATTTAACATCAAGTTACAAAATACACAATGCCAATGTCTGTTTCAAAATTAATTTGTAGGTAAAAACAATTGTGAGATGTCTAATATTTATATTTATTCAAGGCAGGGAAGCGAAACATTCTCAAAGGGAAATTAAAAAGGAACTTTTTTGACTAATTTAAGCAGCAATGGTCATTTTTTTCTTGTGTGTCAGTTCAATTAAATCAATTTATATTAAAACTAAACGCTACTGTTTCACACACATTCAGAGTAAAGAAAGATTCACTTTAGAGTCTGTCATTAAACGTTAAACGTGTCATCCCGACTGATGGCGACAGCTGCACGATGTGACATGCAGAAGTGTCTGAAAACAAGAAGACGTCTTTTACACCACATACAGAACACAATCTGTGATTATTGTGACAGAATTATGAGTATCTACCATTTACATCTTAAAGGAATATTCCAGGTTCAATACAAGTTCAGCTCAATCGACAGCATTTGTGTCAATGTTGATTACCACAAATATTAATTTCTACTCGTTCCTCCTGTTCTTTATATAAAGCACAAATGTGTGTTCCAGTGAGACACTTACAATGGAAGTCAATGGGGTCAATCTGTAAACATTAAAATACTCACTGTTTCAAAAGTATAGACACAAGACATAAACAATATGTGTGTTAACATGATTTTACTGTCATGACAATCACTTACTAACCGCATCTGTGGAAAGATATAGACAATTATGCAACTTTGTTGCCATGACGATGTAACGCCATAACCATAAAAGGACTGTAAAACAACTTCACAGTTCATATAATACACAAGTTTTAACAGAAGAATTAATGTAAGTGCTTTTATAAAATTATAAGCGTCACATCTCTGCCTTTAAACCTCCAAAAATTGACCCCATTGACTTCCATTGTAAGTGTCTCACTGGAACACACATTTGTGCTTTTTTAAAGAAAAGGAGGAACGAGTCGACATTAATTTTTGTGGTGATTATGCCACAAATGCTGCTGATTGAGTTTACCAGATTATTCCTTTATTTATTATTTTTTTTTTATTTATTTTAAACACATTTACACTGCAATTTTTTTTTCTCAATTAGTATTTTTGTCTTGTTTTCCAGTAAAAATATCCAAATATTCTTAGATATTTTACTCTTAGAATATTCACTTGACGAGCAAAATGACATTAGATATTAAGTCTTGTTTTTAGACGAATCTGACAAAATTTTGTAAACGTTAGGTTTAAAACAAGAAAAACTATTTGTCAATGGAGTAAAAAAAAAAAAAAACTTAAAACAAGTTATTTTTCTTACCCCATTGGCAATTAGTTTTTCATATTTTAAGCATAAACCTCAATAAGTTTAGTTTGATTTCTCTAAAAACACAAAATATCTAATGTCATTTTGCTTTGAAGTAAATATTCTAAGAGTAAAATATCTAAGAATATTTTTACTGGAAAACAAGACTCATTGAGAATTATGTAATGATAACAGTTTGTTTATCTGTAATCATTAAATGGGTGTTAATAAAAAATAAATAAATTAAATACAAATAAAAAATTCCAAAACAATTTACAGCGATTTGTATTTTATTTTTTTACAATACCTATATTATAAAGGGTACATTTTTTGTTGTTGTTCTTAAATTTATGGTGGGAAAAATGATCCATAAGTTCAATACATAAATTTTTTCATGTATAAGTACCTCACTGTAATAAGAAAACATTTTGAAATATTTTCTGATAACAATAATAATACCCCTGTCACACATATAAGCCTATATTTATAGCTACATCTGTGGTAACACTTTATAATGATTCATGAATTATGCAAATCACTATGCATGTATATTCAAATATGCATATGTATGAAAATGAGACACAAACTTTCTTGACATTTCTAACTATTGAATGTACTTAATATATTTTATGTGTATGTGTGTGTATGTGTGTGTGCATTTATGAAAGAGTTACCAGACCATATAGTCTAAAAAGTCAGCTAAACAGACTACATTTCTCTCTAATTCCTAACTAGACTAGTTATAAAATCTATTAAAAGTGGTCAGGATATTTCATTAGCTTAATTTCTTTTCTTTTTCTTTAATATAGAGTTTGATGTACTGAATCCTGTCCTCTCCAGATCAAAAAACACAGGTGTCAAAAACACACACACATATAAATAATGAGCAGACCAACCCTTACAAAACATCACCATGGTAACCAGTTTCACACACACACACACACACACACACTCACTCACTCACACACAAACAAATAATCAATGAGCAGACCAACCCTTACAAAACATCACCATGGTAACCAATGTTTCACTCACACACACACACACACACACACACACACACACACACACACACACCACTCACTCACTCACTCACTCACACACAAACAAATAAACAATGAGCAGACCAACCCTTACAAAACATCACCATGGTAACCAATGTTTCACACACACACACACACACGCACACACACACACACTCACACACACACACAAACACAAACATATAAACAATGAGCAGACCAACCCTTACAAAACATCACCATGTTAACCAATGTTTCACACACACACACTCACATAAACACTCACACTCTCACACACACACATACACACAAACACACACACTATCATATAAACAATGAGCAGACCAACCCTTACAAAACATCACCATGTTAACCAATGTTTCACACACACACACTCACATAAACACTCACACTCTCACACACACACACATACACACAAACACACACACTATCATATAAACAATGAGCAGACCAACCCTTACAAAACATCACCATGGTAACCAATGTTTCACACACACACACACACACACACACACTCACTCACTCACTCACTCACTCACTCACTCACTCACACATACCCAAACAAACAAACACACACTCACACACTCACACTCACACACACTCACACGTCAACACTTACAATAGAACAGCTTACAAGTCTGTAAAAAGATTTGGATATTTTGTTCAAAGTTTTGAGAATGAAGTGAGAACAGAACTTGGAGCAGACATTACCATCAACACTGCTTTGAGACTTTACATTAATTCATAGATATCCATTCTTACAAGAAGTGTTTCGGGTTTAATACAAGATAGACTATTGTGCCATAATGTTAATTACAAGGGTCAGTGAATAATCCCTTGATGAAACATCGGAATATAATACACTTTTTAATAGCAGTTGAAATGTTACATCTGTGAGGTGTCATTTATACAGTAAATCTTTCAATATTTCTGAAACTAAAACTAGGCTAAAAGGTCTTTACCTCAGATACGCTCAAACATCAGAAATGACATGCTTTCAACACTACTTTAGAACATGATTTAAAAAACACGATTTTGTCCCTTTCCATAGTTCAACGCACATCATATACAATTGATATTTTTTTATAGCCTTTTATTCATTCGTCAGGTAAGATAGCAGGCTGTGAATAAGCTGAAATAAGTGATAATGAGAAAAAAATAAGTTTGCTAGGTTCATGGTATCGTGTCTTAATATAGAAGTTTGGCAAAAACACAAATGTCCTGGCTCGTTACTTTAAGTTTGCACATCTGTATGTATCACTCTTTGTTTACGGGGTGATATATCTAAAGATGGTACTCACTGCATATGGATGGAAGAGCTCAACTACTGAACTGAGGCAGTATTTGGTGTTATCAGTATTGCAGAAAGACCAGTCACATTAATATATACATAAATTGCATGGAGGCTGTGTGACTTCATGAGTGCATACATCAGTCATAATGACGGTTACAAACAGGGGTGTAGTTTCCAGGGGGGATAGGGGGGAGGTAACCCCCCCAATAATCAAAACAAGCAAGTACAAACCCCAATATTTAAACCTTGATCAATGGAAACATGTAAATGCTTCACGCTGCAACCCCCCCCCCCACCAATGTTCAAGCCAAATCTACACCATTGGTTACACAAAATGTACAAGATTAAAGAAAGTGTGCAAAATTTGCGAACCGTTTCTGATGGTTATACTTGGATTTACTCTTAGTGCAAACATGACTTTTAGTGCACTCCCTGTTATTATTCAGATTCAGATTTGCTTGCTGCTCATCTGTTGCTGCTGCTTGCATGTTGATATCAGATCCGTGCGGTCTTGTCCATGTGAATGCGATTTAAAGCCGTGCATAGCCGAGTTTAAAAATCTTGTTTTAGTGCAGCGGTTGATTGACAGGGAACATGCACATGTCCACTACTGTATATTTACAATTACAACAGATGCTACATACCCCTAAATGTAGCGCTAGAGCTGAAATGAATAGAAGTTTGACGGGAAAAAAATAGACCATGACGGACATTTTACAACTCTGTCCGTCAGAGTGATTAAGATTGTTTTCTAGTGCAACCAGTATGGCAAATAATTTATTTGAAGAGCAGAGAACAGCCTTTCTGTAGATTCCTTCACAGTTTTAACACGATTTTCTCCAAACGTGTAAAAGCTTCATGAACACTCAGTTTTCATAGATCGTGTGAGTTGAAACTCCTTCTCCTGATTGGCCAAATTGGCTCGTTCAACCACACACACCTCACGGATTCAAGCCGACAGCGCCTTAATTTTTTCAGCATGCTTAAAAATGATCGGAAGGTCGTAAACTCCTTTTATGCCGCTCGGCTCCGCTTGTAATTCCTCTCACATGATCGAGCCGCGACCACACAAGCACCAACGATTGTCACGCAATTTTTGCACATTGGGAAAAGAATCGGTCAGGAGCTTGCGCGACAGCCGAAAATCGCACCGTGTACGTCCGGCCTTAACCATGTTGCCGTAAATCCTGGAAAATTCGCACAATGTATAGGTTGCAGTTAGATTCATGAACGCGGCTGGATCAACCGATTCATTAAAAAGATCCCCGATCTCATGAAAAGTCATAATTTACGAGTTGGCAATTTCGTATGGTCTCGCACGAGTGAGACTTCGTCACATGCAAAATCCCGGATGTGTAATGCGGAGTTCTGCACACGAGGCGTTAAGGACATGCTTATTAATATTATGCCCGTACCCAAACCCCTTATCTAAATTTAACCGATTAGTAGAGTGTGTAAACATGATAGGAAGCTGTTGTGTGTGACAGAAGCAAGTATTAGATGGAAACGATGTGCAGCGACGTCATTGGCTGTAGTGAAAGTCGCACGATATCATACGAATTAGCCAAATTTAGAAAAGTCATACGAATCCTGATGATTTCGCCGTGAGAGTGTTGCAAAGATCGGACTCAAAACAACAGTTCATTCAGTTGTATATCACCGTTTCTCAGGAAGGAGAGGAGAGCCAGCGCAGATTTCAAGATTTTCAGGGAATAACATTTACACTTTAGGCAGTTAGACATTATAAAAATTAATAATTAAATTGTGTTCATACTTATAACTAAATAATTGCAGGCCATACAGAAACACTAAGAGAAAAACATCTTTCTCTAACACTCAATTTTTAAGGTTGTTTAAACATTGAAGAGACTTAATCACATTTACTATTTAAAAATGAACCACATTAGGCAAAAACTTGACGTGTGTACAGAGTAACAAAAACATGGGACAGGTTCATTTTCTTTTATGAATCTTTTAATAATACAATGGTTATACTTATTTTGCATTTTACATCCTTACACATTGATTTTCACCAAAAACAAATAAATAAAAATACACAAATTGCACCGTTTACAACTGAGCGCAAACACACAGAAAATGCAAAACCACAAATTTGTTTTTACAGACCATCTCAGTCCATCAAAACAGAGCAGTATCATTCAACTTTTAAAATGTCCTTTTTTAAACATCCACTCTTAGACACGAAACATCCTGTGCGCAAGTACGAGAACGCAAGCGCTTCTAGCAACGCAAGATCCAATTTCATGCGTCCTTGCATTATAAGGCAAGTTCAATACAAGTTGAGCTCAATCGACAGCATGTGTCATAAAAATGATTACCACAAAAAAAACAAAAAAAAACAAAAAAACATTGTTTTCAATCGTTCCTCCTTTTCTTTAAAAAAGCACAAATCTGTGTTCAGTAAGACACTTACAATGGAAGTCAATGGGGTCCATTTTTGGAGGGTTTAAAGGCAGAAATGTGACGCTTATAATTTTATAAAAGCACTTATAGTGCTATAGATTTCTTTTGTTTTTGTGTATATCTCAAAGTAAATTGTTACAAAAATTCAAACTAAATCTAACATAAAACAAATGTTATTTATTGAAGCAAAAAAAGTTATCCAATACCAACTGGGCCTGTGTGAAAAAGGATATAGTCACTAAATCCCCAAATCTATGAAACTGCATTCATAATGGGGTTCAGCTGGACTAGACACACTCAGACCTGATTACTGCCAGCCCTGTTCAACAAAATCAACACTTTTGAGAACTTTTTCAGCAGTGTGAAGTTGGCTAAGAGGTCTCGCCCTGTAGCACACTATGCCAAGGTCGAAAGAAACTCCATAAATGATGAGGAAGAAGGTGATTGAAATACATCAATCTGGGAAGGGTTACAAAGCTATTTCAAAGACTCTGGGACTCCAAAGAACCACAGTGAGAGCCATTATCTCCAAATGGAGAAAACGTGGCACAGTAGTGAACCCTCCCAGAAGTGGCCAACCTTCCAAACTTCCTCCAAGAGCACAGCGACGACTCATCCAGGAAGTCAGCCAAGCAAAAAAGCCAAGGACAACATCCAAGGAACGTCCGGTCAACAGTTCGTGAGTTGAAGCTCAAGCGCAACTGGATTATGCAGCAAGACAATGATCCAAAGCATAGGAGTAAGTCCACCTCTGAATGGCTCAAAAGAAGCTAAATTAAAGTTTTGGAGTGGCCTAGTCAATGTCCTGAAGTGAACCTGATTGAGATGCTGTGGCAGGACCTTAAACGGGCAGTTCATGCTCGAAAACCCTCCAATGTGGCTGAACTAAAGCAGTTCTGCAAAGAAGAGTGGGCCAAAATTCCCCCACAGTGTTGTGAAAGACGGATGTCCAGTTATCGGAAGCTTTTGGTTGCAGTTGTTGCTGCTAAAGGTGGCACAACCAGCTATTAAGTTTAAGGGGGCAGTTAGTTTTTCACATGGGTGATATAGGTGTTGGATAACTTTTTTGCTTCAATAAAAAAATAAATAAAAAATTTATATATATATATATTTGAAAACTGTATTTTGTGTTTACTCAAGTTGCCACTGTTTTATGTTATATCTCGTTTGAAGAATGCACAAAAATAGAAGAAATCAGGAAGGGGGCAAATACTTTTTCACAGCACTGTACATTAATTGTTAAAATGCATGTATTATTTGAGCTGTAAAGCTGTTTAAATCGTCATTTTGATTTCATTTAATTTTCGTTCAGATTGACCCCACTGACTTCCATTGTAAGTGCCTCACTGGAACACACATTTGTGCTTTTTTTAAATAAATGTAAAGGTAAGGAAGGGTATAGCAGGCTCTATCTCCCTCGAGTATTTAAGTTTGTTACAGCCACAGTAATGCAAGAATGCACATTAAGTATGAACAACAGAACTGCGTGCTAGCCAAGCATTTGCGTACTTGTGTAATGTATGTTTCTGGCCTTAAACATGACCTTAAATACAATGGCTGTAAAAGAAATACTTTAACAATAGCATGGCATGCTACAGTGATTACATTCACGAATGCAGGATGCAACAAACTACTGTTTCATTCTTACCTCCTGTTTTTGAGCAGTAGCAGAGTTATGGTTAGGATAGTACCCAAATATAATAAACGTAGCTTAATGTCTCGTTATATTGCACCATGGTGATGGTATCTTTCAATAAGCTGTGACTGATAAACAACATGACATTGATGTCCGTAACAGTACATCAAAAAGTGTAAACTGCTTCTGGAGACACATTCCCTGGACATACATAGCAATTCATTATAATTAATATTGAGTTTTCTTTATGTTATATATGCTTGTTTTCTATGAATTGGCCTTGTTATAGCTTAAATGTGCATTGTTAACCATTATTCTTCTCTAATGACTGTACGCGTGTAAAGGTTAAAAATCCAAAGCAGGGAACCCTGTATATAAATGTTTGAGATAGATCATTTTCTTTTAATTTAGTAGTAATCTTTTTTTTTTTCTTTGTTCGTGACTCCAAATGGCACAGTGGAATAATACAGTTAAATATATATATTTACACTTGAAATCACAATAAAATATAAGCATATATAAAACACAATATACTAAAAGAAAAGAAAAAAAAAGCAATTTACATAAAAAAATGGTCATGACATCAAAATATATTTCAAGTCCTGATTTAGTTGCACGTTCACGTAACACTGATTGGGACAAAAAAAAAAGGCAGAATTAAAGTAGTGAAGAATTGAAAAAGGTTATGCATCTGTCAAACTATTCGTCCCTTTTGCATTTCTTTTGCAGAGAAAAAAGTGTTTCTGGAAACAAAAAAACAGCAAAAACATATGCGTGACTCTCACGAAAGTCCAGGTCATATTTCACTCCAAAATCAAAAGATTGTATTTTTTTTTTTTTAACTGTAATAAAGTCCTACAGTAATGAGAATCACATAAAAAAAATGGCCAAAAATAAATAAATAATTAAAAATATATATATTTAAGTTCACTGAACTTATTTTTCTTAAAAATCCATAGCCTTGGGGCCTGGGTAGCTCAGTGGTAAAAGACGCTGGTTACCACCCCTGGAGTTCGCTAGTTCGCTAGTATGCTAGTTTGAATCCAGGGCGTGCTGAGTGACTCCAGCCAGGTCTCCTAAGCAACCAAATTGGCCCGGTTGCTAGGGAGGGTAGAGTCACATGGGGTAACCTCGTGGTCGCTATAATGTGGTTCTCACTCTCAGTGGGGCGTGGAGAATAGCGTGAAGCCTCCACACGCGCTATGTCTCCACGGTAACGCGCTCAACAAACCACGTGATAAGATGCGCGGATTGACGGTCTCATACGCGGAGGCAACTGAGATTCGTCCTCCACCACCCGGATTGAGGCAAGTCACTACGCCACCACAAGGACTTAGAGCGCATTGGGAATTGGGCATTCCAAATTGGGGTATCCATAGACTTGAGATTTGAAGTGTTAATAACTCAAACTACCGAGTACAAAACTGAGGCTACGGGGAATACCCACAATCCCTTGCTGCTTGAATTATGTTTCCTTGGTTAGGGGAATTTAAATAATTGTTATTATGAATTCATAGATGTTTGAGCTCTTTTGTTGTATTATTTATGCTTTGCTGTAATAGTTGTTTGGTGTGATGTCACCATTAGGGCGATCTGTGTCTCTTTGGTCAAGTTGGACCCTGGTCACACTATCTCAGTTCTCTTTGTGCATGTGAAGCTGAAGTGCATATATGCATTTCTGTAAAGAATGACTTAATAACTGACCTAGAATCAGTTATCTTCTTTATTTGAGCTGTGCTGTTGTTTGATCTAAAATTGAATCAATTCAATTAAAATGTACAACAGTAGAAACAATATTTCAATTCAAATCTGAGTTAAGTCTACTTCCATGTAGCTAACTCAACTTAAATAGCTAAGTTCACTCTACTTGAAAACCAAGTTAACTGAGACCCCATTACTCAATGGAAATAAGGGAACGAGTTTACTCAATCAAAGGAGTGCAATGAACTTATTAGGGTTCTCAGTGTACATATAGTGATGCACCGAAATGAAAATTATTTTAATTTAAAATTATTTAAATTAGACTTTGTTTGGAATAATTACATTCTAAAAGTTAATATAAGCGACGAACCAAAACCACTCTTTCTATAACTTGTAAAATACAGTGGACAGAAAATAATTGCAAAAATATAATGTGTAGCCTGTTAAGAAAACCTTTATTGTTAACTACTCTGCTGCAGCAGCAAAATTAAATGTAAGCGCAGCGTAGTTCTAGCGGGAAGACTAGCAGCTGTACATCATCACACCATTAGCTAGGTAACTCTTAGCCAATCACATGTAAGCCACTGCTTTATAAGTCTGCTCACAATCTGTCAAATTGCCATTTCAGTGTGCTAACACGGCAACCTCCACCACCCCACCACCACCTGTTGAGTCCCGTCCTGCACGGGGGTAGACTCCTCACCCCTGCCTCCTATCTCCGGCAGGATATGACGGTTCCGAGTACAACAACTTCGGACCGTCAGACGGGGCTTACGCCAAAGAGAGACATTTCTGTGTTATATTCATCAAATAAATGTCATCTTGAATTTCACTCAAATCTGCAAGTCTTCCTGATAGAACAGTAATTCCAGTGAAAATCTTCAGTGAACATGAAGCACATTTTTACATTGTACGTGTACCTGGATCTCTTTTATTCTGGTTGGATATTACATTATAATACATTACTAGTCAATTTAAAGTGGACTTTAATGTGCAACATGCTTTATCTCCATGTGAGTGTTTCTGTTGCTGGATTTCAAAGTAACAATTTCTGTTTTATGCCATTTTTGTCCTGCTGAAATTTTGGTGCATTTCTAACTACATGTAATTTCATATTTTTTTCTATTGACTTCAAGCTGAGATGTGACCTAGATATGATGAGATTCACCCATATAAAAAAACCCCACAAAAACATACAGACAGCTCTGGAGACGCCAGATTCACACTTTTCAATATACATTATATTCACATAGGTCAAACAGCAGCACAGAGATTTCAGCTATTTATATGATTCTTTTGACCTTTATCAATAATATAATCATATTTTACATATTTAGCACTTTATCAAAGGTTTTCCTAATAACAGAGTGAAAACAAAAAGGTAGCAATACGGCATGCAGTCAGTGAAGTCGCATGACCTCTCATTGGCTCAGTTCTGTAAACATGAAAGTGGACGTTACATGTTAAAAACGGTTCATTCCCTGTTCTAAACTATCCTTAGAATTTGTTGCAAAAAAACGGACCAGTCCAGCAGGTCCATTTTACAGTCAGTAGGTCGTGGATATCAGGGTGTTCACGGTAACACCCAGCATTTCTCTTTCCCGTTTTATTATTTATTTTTCAGCCCTTAAATTCTTTCGCTCGCTGGAAGGGCATGCATCTCTGTCTAGTTAAAGGCTGTCGAGGCGGATTTCCAAGCCGTCGGTCTTTCTGTTCCGCTTTTCCAAACGGTATTCTGACGTTTCTTGGCGTCTTTCCACCTTGAAAGTACCACACACTACCAGCTTCAGCCACTAGGGGGCACACTCATCATCAAACCATAAATTCATTACTTCCGTATAGCACTAATGGCTGAGCGGAACCAAATTCATGCTCTCTCCGGCGGCCGCCGGCTTCGCCTGGCTCGAGGGACTTTGGTGGGCAGCTGCGGTTTCCTCTGGGCCGCGGACGGGTTTTCTCCGAGCTGGAGGCACGTCGGGTGGTCTGAGTGTCCGGTTCTGTGTCCTCCTGGTCGGGAAGAATGTGCAGGTCCCCTCCGGGAGAGTCCGAGGAAAAGAGAGGACTGGACGAGGATGAACGGAACCGATAGTGAGGAGTGGACGTCACGGAGGAGAGTGACGCCACGGCCGAGTCTAGAGATTCAGGCTGTCGCCGTAAACCTCGCCTGCTTTTGGACTCGGGTTTCCGCCAACGTGTAGACGATACCGCGCCGGGACTTTTTTCTGAAATGGAGAAACAAGGACCCCAGACCATGAGAATGCTTCAACATTACATAATAACAATTAAGGCGGTTTTACATGGTATGCGGTAACCACGGGTTCATTTATTCATTTTCAATTAGAGAGAGGCGGGGGGCGCCTGGGTAGCTCAGCGAATAAAGACGCTGACTACCACACCTGGTCTCCTAAGCAACCAAATTGGCCCGGTTGCTAGGGAGGGTAGAGTCACATAGCGTAACCTCCTCGTGGTCGCTATAATGTGGTTCTCACTCTCGGTGGGGCACGTGGTGAGTTGTGCGTGGATGCCGCGGAGAATAGCGTGAGCCTCCACACGCGCTATGTCTCCGTGGTAACATGCTCAACAAGCCACGTGATAAGATGCATGGATTGACGGCCTCAGATGCGGAGGCAACTCAGATTTGTCCTCCACCACCCGGATTGAGGCAAATCACTACGCCACCACGAGGACTTAGAGCGCATTGGGAATTGGGCATTCCAAACTGGGGAGAAAACGGGGAGAAAATAAAAAATAAATCAATCAATAAATAAAATAAAATAAGAGAGAGGCAGCAGGCAGTGGAACGAAGGTGGCTGCTGAAGCGGCGCTGCTTTCCAAGCTGCTTCGCGAGAATCCTGCCGCTTTGTCGTGAACCACTCAGAGGTGAATTTATTCACAACCAATCAAACAAAATGTAGCTTTCATGTAGTCAAAAACAACATGGAAAAGAATACACTCACTATTCCTTAATTTTCTGAGCTATATAATGTTTCTTTGAGCGTTTATAGAGACATGAATAGGGATACAGACTCATGGGAAGCTGTGAGTGGACCTGTCGGTGTACCAGGTGAAAATACACTACGTATACATACATAACTTTGTTTGGAAGATAGATGACTGTGCGGTGTACGCATATGGGCCATGGACCGTCTACTTTAATTTGCTCTTCTGCAACAGGTGTCTGAAACCTCAACTTCAGATTAACATGTGAACCTCTCGTGTGAATGGAAAACGGCAGTGAAAGCTTGCCGGCCATCACGTCCCATATAAAACCGCCTTTAAGCAAAATAAATAAAGTGTTGTTACCCCACTGATCGGATACCGTGCCTTCTACTCCCATGAGGTTTTCCGAGCTGTCTGCTGTTCCGATAGATGCTTCCGACTCCAGCATTTCATCATCGGATGCTCTGGGCTCCAAAGCCAGCATCTCATAGGTAAGCTCTTCCCTACATACACACACATTGCAAAGTCAATATAACAGTATAATCACAGACAGCAAAGAAGACAAGCAGTTTTAACTGTCCAATATAGTACTGCCTCCTCTGACATTTATTTTGCCTCTGGTTTCAGTGTGAATATAGGCTAAAGACCAATTTATACTTCTGCGTCAAACCTACGGCGTAGGCCGAGTGTAGCTACCACAGTTACGCCTGACGTGCACCTCTCATAAAACATTACAACGTGACGCATTAACGCAGACCTGTGATTGGTCCCCAGTTGGGCTAATCAGCCGAGGAGAGGGATAAATGCAGCGGAACGTGGCAGTTTGGGAGAGAGAGAGAGCCACATGCAGCTGCCATGTGTGCGTTTGTTTTCTGTGTCTCTTTGTTTAAGTTCTTATTAAATATTATTTTGACTGTTCAGCCGGTTCCCGCCTCCTCCTTTCCCATTTGAACCTTGTTACATCGGTGCCGAAACCCGGGAAGGAGGAGAAATGCGCTGTCTTGGAGTCCTCGCCACTGTCACCCACCCAAAGGAGCAGCCGCGGCCATCCGCCGGGGGACAGAGTAGTTGCTGCCGACTGCCTGGACATGGAGGAACGGCTGCCATCCACGAGGGGAGGAGGGGCTCGCTGCTGGCCGCCTGGAGCGGTGAAGCCGCTGCAAGGGGCGGAGGAGTTCCCTACCAGCCGCCAAAACACAGAGGGGCGCTCCATCCACCAGGGGTCAGAGGACTAGCTTCGGTCCGCCCGGGGAGGAGCGGTTGTCGTCCGCCAGAGGGTGGAGGAGTGATCGAGGACCAGGTGACGGCGTGTCTGGGAAACCGGCGAGTACGTTTTTTTTCTCTCTCTCTCCTCTCTCTCTCTCACTGTCGCTCCACCTTGCCCTTTCCCTCTCCTCTTTTTTGTTTTGTTTTCCCTCCCCTCGTCCCCCTCCCCAGCCCTAGAAAGCCTGCCGCCAGGTGCAGCCAGAAGGGCTTATTAACTCGTTTTTAATGCTAAAATAATTTAATAAATAAATGTTCTCTCAATACAGCAGCGTTTTGGCTGTGTACTCGCAGAACGACGAAGACACACCAAAGCAGAACTATAAATGCAAACCACTGCGTTGGTCACTGCGCGAAGCCTACATCGTAGGTTCGACGCAGAAGCGTAAATCGGCCTTAGGACAGACTGATAACAGGATGAAAACCAGACAGAGGAAAAATACATTACAAAGTGCTCTAAATCTCCCAAAGGATTTTACTGACTTCTCTTTCTGCAGGTTTTCTATCTGCTCTGTCAGAACTCTTTCTTCCTGCTGCATGGCTGCTTGCTGCTGTTCACTCAGCCCAGGCTCTGACCCCTCATCACCTGGCTGCTCCCTCTCTGCCATCCGCGGGCTCATGGGCGGGGAGGGGGTGTGGCGACCACTCTTGCGTAAACGCCCCTTACCCTGGAGAAAATGACAGATACGTGAGCATAATGAGCAAAAGATCAACAAGTGAATGTGCAGCCATGCTAGACTTTTTTGTAAATGTTCTATTTATGATGTATTTACAACAAATCACAGAAAGACAAAACTTCTATGCTTACGCTTGCAAATCTGCTCTCCAGTGTGCACTTGCATATGATTACAAGTAAATGAAATGCTAAGTCTAGTGTGACCACACCTTAAATACAGGACACAGACAGCAGTGAGACAAGTAACACTCCCTAAAGACAAACACACACTAACACACACAGTTACTGAGTTTGACCTTTGTAACTGCGTTTGGCTGTGAAATAATGTAGCGATAAGCAAAGCCAGGAGAAATAAAACAAAGAGGAAATATTAGTAACCGAACAGCATCATGCATGCACAGTTAAAACAAGACAAACAGACGTGACAACAGAGCATTTAATTGGGCCGTACGCTCCATGTCTCACAACCAATCACACGACAGTGCTTCATAATTGGCCCAAATGTCTTCAACAGGCACGTCAAACACGCCATCAAACCACGGACAGCGAGTAAGGCAGCTAACGATGCTAGTTCACGGACACTCGGACTGACGCGTACTTGGCGTAGCGTCACACAGATATTTCGGTGTGGATATACATACCGGCGTGGCAGTTCTTGTAATGCCAATAAACCTAACCGCGATTAGTACCGGTTTCTGGAAGAGGGGGAGAGGAGAGGGGTGAAGGAGGACAACAGGATTAGTGGAACGATGGAATTTGGAAAAGTGAAAACGTGTGGCACTTTCCAAGAATAGAGTACAAGACAGGGCTTCAAAGAAGAAAGGAGATGCTTAACCTTCAGAAAATGTTGACGTCAAGCTCAAATTAAATATTATGTTAACATTATATATATATATATATATATATATATATATATATATATATATATATATATATATAAAAAGTAATTCATAAAATAAAAATAATGAATAAAAAAATATGCAGATGTATACAGTTTAACACAGTGATTTTGTTATATTCTAGTAATAAATATTAAGCATTACAATTCAATAAAATGTATCAAATTAAATGTAACAATTTAAAAAAAAAATCAATGGATCAGAAAATATTGATCATAAAAGCTTAAATTAAATATTATATTAATATTATATATAAAATAAATATATAATATAAAAATAAAATGTATCATATAAAATATATCATATAAACATATATATAATTAATAAAATATAATTAATAAAATAAAATATTATGAATATTTTAACTGAGTTTAAAACCGGGTTAAAATAGATTTTGTTCATTTCTAGTAATAGCCTATACTTTAAATAAGCATCACAATAATAATAATAATAATAATAATAATAACCAAATTTAAAAAATAGATACAATAAAGAGAGCGGGTAAGAGGGTTGGTGATTTAACCAAAATTAATATCTAATTAATATTATTAAATAGTTGGGATATATATATTTTTTCTGTAATTGAGGAATTATTTCATATATATATATATATATATATATATATATATATATATATATACACACACACACAATTGTTTGGCCATTTTTTCTTACAGTAACTTCTAAGAGTGTTGAATGGAAGAATACAGTCAACAACTTTTGTAAAAAGTAAGAAAATGGAAAGAGATTATTTACTTGTCTTCATGCAATGGTCAAATGTTGTCACTTCCTGGGTGTCAAAGATTTTCCTTTTTTAGTAATGCGGTAACAGAATTGCATGGTTCACAACTACATTTTGTACATTATTTAGCTACACATTGTTTTTTGTTGTTGTTAAAATTCATTAAAAACTGACATCAATGTGTACCCTATTCGTGGAAAGTCAAGTGTCACAATAGGGGAGGGGCTAAACAGGAAGGGCGTGGCAGCATCAGGGTGCAGATTCTGTACGAGTTTGGGGTTCTGATGTGTTGAATCACTCACCATCGAGCGTCGGATGTGTGTGAGTCGACTCTTGGCTTTACTCTCGGCAAACTCCAGTGTGTTGATGTCCTTCAGACGAGCTTTATATTTCCTCATCTGCTCACAGATAATCAGCTCCACACAACTGAGATGATAAAGGTCGAAATATAAATATATATATATATATATATAAATTCCATATAAATATATGTTAATTCCATACACGCAGAAGACATTTTTGTGTGCAATTTATAGCTGACAAAATATTTGAGAGCACAGCATATTTAGAAGGATTTATATCCACTACAGACCTTTTAAAGACTATTAATTTCCAATAAATGACTCAGATGTAATGTCAGCCATGATTTATACGTTTCCTTCTTGACTTACTATTTGAAAGGACTGCCAGTAGTGAGACATTTGGATTAAAAATGTATAATAATGTTGCATAATGCACACAGTTTCCCATACTATTTTTATTCCATTACATCTACAATTTTGTGTTCTCTTACGCAGTGGTCTTGCCGATGTCCCGGACGCTCTGTAATGGGTCAGTGGTGTCGGGACAGCGCAGTATGCAGGGTGCAAACACGATAGCCAGTGCGTTCGCAGACATGCGGTTGGTCTCCTCCTGGAACGAGATCCTAAAACAAACAAAACACAGACATGAAACATTACGAAATATGGTGTTCTGAATAAAGACGTCAAATTGAACTTAATTGAAAAACAATCAGAAAAAGAGTAATTAATTATTGGAGTCACCAGCTTTAAACATTTTTTTTTATTTTAATGCTGTAATGTTATAGCCTTTCGATAAATATAACTTTTTTTTGGGGGGGGGATTTTTCCCCTTTTTCTCCCAATCTGGGTAGCGGAGGACGAATCCCAGTTGCCTCCGCGTCTGAGACAGTCAACCCACGCATCTTATCACACGGCTTGTTGAGCGTGTTGCCACGGAGACATAGCGCGTGTGGAGGCTTCACACCATCCACCGCAGCAACCACACTCAACTCACCATGTGCCCCACCGAGAACAAATCACATTATAGCGACCACGAGGAGGTTACCCCATGTGACTCTACCCTCCCTAGCAACTGGGCCAATTTGGTTGCTTAGGAGACCTGGCTGGAGTCACTCAGCACGCCCTGGATTCAAACTAGCGAACTAGCGAACTCCAGGGGTGGTAGCCAGCGTATTTTACCACTGAGCTACCCAGGCCCCCCTCGATAAATTTTTTATACAAGATCAGTAAATTCTTGCATTTTAATCGTTTTAATTTTACAAATTTAATCCATTCAAATGCAATATTTTAACATGTATTTTAGCATTGGCATTTCAGTCACATAACTAGTTGCATTGCGAAAATATTAATTTTACTTTAATTATATTTTATTATTTTTTTCACCATTTTGGTCACATTTTAGCTTTTTAAAGGTGAACAAATCCATGTATTCCATCAGTAAATATAATATTATTTTGCATATTTAACCGTTTGCTACATGTGTATTGATTACATACATCATTTTTACTATTTACAAGTATTTACATTGATTTGTTGAACACGTGCTAAAAACCGGTACTGTCTCTTTAAGAAAACCGGCAGTTCTGTAAATGAGCGCATGTTAATGAGAGAGACTCGAACGGCTTTACCTCATCCTTGCTATGTGTGATTTAGAAATAAATGTTTCTTTTTCAATTGTTCAATTATTCAATGACAAATGGATTGTGTGGATATCTTCTTTGGACACACATTACACAAGCGAGTCAACCCAAACTTTTACTCTCAACATGCTGAGAAGGATCTGGCACCTTGAGCACCTTGAGCCGACTGCACAATTGCGCAGATACTTCCCTGCAATGCTCGAAGTTTGGGAACCTCTGTCATAGACTCAATGTTGGGATTTAAGAACCAATAGCAAAATCTATAGTTTTACCCAGTCTTAGAAGTTACAGGCTTTAGGTAAAACCATGTAGACCATTATGAGATTGAAATGTCTCACCTGACCAGGTGAAATATGATTCTCTCTAGTGTACACAGATGAGTTCTGCTGAGCTGATCAATAACTGAATAAACACCCTGGACCACCTCACGGTTATCCTGTAGACCTACAACAATCAGCACAAACAAAAAAAACAGCATCCATAGAAATGACAGATAATCTGATTTCATCTTTTCAAAAGAAAAATGTCATTTATTTCGAATTCACTGACATGAAACAAATGAGCAGTTTTAGAATAACGTTAGACGTTCATACCCATAGCCCTGAGGAACTCCTCGTACAGTTCAAAGGTCATGAGGGGGTTCGGGAGATCACGCAGCCACTGTTTGAGAACGCTCGCTATGACGTGGATGTTGTAGTCGTCTAAATTCACGCTGCTCACATCTGTGACGAAGACAAACATTTGACACAATGAAAGCTGTTTGTGCTTTACACCGACAACTTAGTAAGCAGTCATTGGCTGCCAGTCAAGTTTGGACACTCCTACTCATTAAATATTTATATATTAAAATTAGGGCTGTCAATTTAGCACATTAGTGCGATTAATAATATAAAAATAACATGCAAAAAAAAATAAAATACATAATAACGAAATTAATCCTGCCCACTGACCCATAAGTAAATTCCGTAACGCAAATGGGCATATTTTTCTACCATCGGAGCATTTCAACCTTGAAGTACATGTTTTGATGAGCCACGTTAGCAGGGGGCAGTACGCGGGACGCGCACAGGACGCGTTCTTGACAGCTGGGCGAAGCACGCGACAGAATGCAGCGATCTTGTGATTTTCAGTTTCAACAACGTTTAACCTTGCACAGCGTTTATGACGATGAAAACCAGTGAGATGCTCCGAAAACGTCCATTGGACACATACGTGCATAAATCGACAGTTAAAATAGCACAGATGGACCGTAGGAACACGTCCTCTGAGAACAGATTGATTAAATTAATTGCTAAATTAATTGTTGTTGACTGTAGGATTGTTTAATGGTTTGGAAATAAAACCAAACCAAACTTTTAATTTTTTAATTTTTATTAACTGCCACAATAATACCGTACAATATATTTAATTGTGAATATTTGAATATAGTATTTTATATTTATAATTATTTTAATTACGCATTATTCACATTGAATTCACATTTATTTGGGGGCTGTTCTCAGCAAATATGAAAATTAATTAATCTGCACGTCATGCAATTATCTCGATAAACATTTTTTATTGACTGATGGCCCTAACAGATATTTAATTATTTATTTTTGGATTTTCTCCCATTTTTCTCCCCAATTTGGAATGCCCAATTCCCAATGCGCTCTAAGTCCTCGTGGTGGCGTAGTGACTCGCCTCAGTCCGGGTGGCGGAGGACGAATCTCAGTTGCCTCCGCGTTTGAGATCGTTAATCCGCACATCTTTTCACGTGGCTTGTTGAGTGCGTTACCACGGAGACCTAGTGCGTGTGGAGGCATCATGCTATTCTCTGCGGCACCCACACACAACTCACCACACACCCCACCGAGAGTGAGAACCACATTATAGTGACCACGAGGAGGTTACCCCATGTGACTCTACCCTCCCTAGCAACCGGGCCAATTTGGTTGCTTAGAAGACCTGGTTGGAGTCCTGGATACAAACTCGTGAACTCCAGGGGTGGTAGTCAGCATCTTTACTCACTAAGCTACTCATGCCCCCTATTAAATATTTTGTTGACATTTTGTAGTGACCAAAAAAGGTTAAACAAATCAAAACTATCTTATCGTTTAGTTTCCTCAAAGTAACCAACCTTTGAGAGAAACATTTCAGTCAAGGGTCTCCACGGTTTTCGAATCGATTCAAAACGCAGTGTTTTTAAAAACAATCCTTAAATAATTATTGAGAAGAGCATGCTATGGATTAAACTGTGTAAGTCGTCATTCCCAAATGAACATGTATAACATCACTGAGGACACCTACATTTCCTCCAAGGTAAATTAAAGCTAATAACTTATCATGAATGAATTTACGTATTGATTCAGTTCTTGGTAAAGGCGATGGTAATTAAAGAGTTCACAGCATCATAGTGATTGTGTTATGAGATGTTATGAGCAGTTCTGTTTAGTTACACTAAAGTTATCAGGTGCGTAATTTCTCTTTTCAAGTGACTGATAATCATTTGCCTCGATTCTGATTCACAGTCTCCACAGTTTTCAATCAAATTCCTGTGTAACAATTTCTTTTACAAAACACGTCAGATAAATATGCTTTACAATGTCACTCTTTATTCCAGCGCACATATGAATTTGATCAGTTCCTTTAAAGAGAATATTTAGCCAAAGAACGCGCCGTTCACGTCAATCTCCCATTCATTCCTATGGGAAGTTGTCAGAGCGAGCAATGGTAGCCAAGGGGGGCAGAGCTAAGCGAAGGGTCAATTTTGCATTTTTTAAAATGCATTTATAGGATTCTTACACTACCACTAATGTGTTTTAGGCAAGAAAAAGAAAGATAAAATACTTAAAGGGACAGTTCACCCAAAAATGAGAATTCTCTCATCATTTACTCACCCTCATGCCATCCCAGATGTGTCTGACTTTCTTTCTTCTGCAGAACACAAATGAAGATTTTTAGAAAAATATTTCATGGTGTCCAGAACTTTAAAGCTCCAAAAAGCACATAAAGACAGCATAGAAATAATCCCTGTGACTCCAGTGGTTTAATCCATGTCTTCAGAAGTGATATGATAGGTGTGGGTGAGAAACAGATCAATATTTAAGTCCTTTTTTACTATAAATCTCCACTTTCACTTTCAGCCACCTACTGGTCGGGGCTGGTCAAAGGTGGAGATTTAGAGTTAAATAATGATTTGTTTCTCACCCACACCTATCATATCACTTCAGAAGACATGGATTAAACCACTGGAGTCATATGGATTACTTATATGTTGTCTTTATGTGCTTTTTGGAGCTTTAAAGTTCTGGTCACCATTCACTTGCATTGTATGGACCTACAGAGCTGAAATATTCTTCTAAAAATCTTCACTTGTGTTCTGCAGAAGAAAGAAAGTCATACACATCTGGGATGACATGAGGGTGAGTAAATGATGAGAGAATTTTCATTTTTGGGTGAACTATCCCTTTAAGATTAAGAGATTAAGAGTTTATTGCACCAAAAGCAGTTTGAAAGGAAACACATTACATACATGTACAGTCTTCTTGGATTACAACAGGATACAATGTGCCAATAAAATATTTGAAAGCCGAGCATAACTACAAAAGTATTCCAATGTTCCATATTTCACTTTTAAAAATTCCATTATTTAAGATTGTATTTATTTGCATTACTTTTCCATGCAAATAAATCGATTATGGTCAACATGAACGATTCTCGATTCAAAAATGAAATTTCAAGATCACTGCATCGAGAAAACAAGTCAATCTTTAAACCCATATTTGACTGGCAACATAAGTTGGCATAGAAACACTATGTGGAATTTCATCCATGCGCTGTGCCAGACTAGCTCACCTGTGTCCAGTCCCAGTTTGAGTTCTTTGATTTTATTGGTGGATCCAGACTTCCTGTAGATTCCCTCGGTGTAGAGTCCATGCATCTCGATGTAGTTAATCAGTTTCTCCACCACCAATGGCACGGCTCGCTCATCACTCGTTAAACGAGATAACTCTACGCCGAACTGCCGTGAAGACAGCTCGGGGTCAAACTGAGCGTGCACACACACACACACACACACACACACACACACACACACACGAAGAAATGAATGACATGAAAATATGACAAATGTAACACAGTTTGAGGCATGAAGACAAAGGTCATTCAAAGACATGGAGTCACCGGCTATGTTTACATGTACACCAATGATCTGATTATTGCAATAATCAGAGTATAAGCAATAATCAGAATAAGATGTTTACATGATTTGGGGAAACCTTTTCAATCCAGTTTACATGCTACTTACCATTACTCTGATTATTCGCTGAGAAATGTGATGTTTTCATGCTTTTTTATAAAATAATATTACAAAAAACTTGTTGCAAATATGTCTCTTTAAATACAGCTTGGCATAAGGAAAATTAGTCAATCAGTTTGTCTTTTTGAATGATTTATTAAAAGAACCAGTTCATAAGAATCATTTTCAACTACACTGGATGTGCTGTCTGTTTTGATTCACTAAAAGAATCGGTTCATAAGAGTCACTTGTTTGAATCGGAACACACATGCTGGATGTTGTTGTGCTCCGCCCGCGAGGGCAAACTCATTTAGAAGACATACTTGCCATTTTTTTGCGGTGTACAGTCTTTTTATCTCACCAACATTCAATTAAGTCAGCAAACGGGGGCCAGCGTACTGATGCTGACTATCACCCCTGGAGTCGTGAGTTCGAAACCAGGGCGTGCTGAGTGACTCCAGCCAGGTCTCCTAAGCAACCAAATTGGCCCGGTTGCTAGGGAGGGTAGCGTCACATGGGATAGCCTCCTCGTGGTCGCTATAATGTGGTTCTCGCTCTCGGTGGGGCACGTGGTGAGTTGTGCGTGGATGCCACGGAGAATAGCGTGAAGCCTCCACACGCGCTACATCTCGGCGCACAACAAGCCACGTGATAAGATGCGCGGACTGATGGTCTCAGACACGGAGGCAACTGAGATTTGTCCTCCGCCACCTGGATTGAGGCGAGTCACTACACCACCATGAGGACCTAGAGCGCACTGGGAATTGGGCATTCCAAATTGGGTGAGAAAAAAAAAGCGTAACATCATCCGTCTGCAGCACTGGCGCAAGCGCACTTTGGTCAGAGTGGAAGAAATGCGATTAACGCGTTTACATGCCAGTATAAAGTGATTAAAATAGGAGTCCTCCACATATCTCTGTGATTATCATTACTCTGATTATTAACGTAATCGCAATATTCTGTTTACATGAGCAACAGTTTAATCGCAGTGTTGCCTTAATCGCATTACGTGGGTGCATGTAAATGTAGCCACAGACAGCTGATGACATCACAGAAAGTTCATTCAAAGTGCTCTTACCTTTTTACTGCATTTAGTGGTGATCCTCAGGCAGCACTTCCTGTGACACGCGTAACGACAGACTGCGAACAATGACAAAGAAACACATTTAGCATTCACTGCTCGAGCACACTATGAGAATAATAGAGAGAAAGAGAAACAGGAGAAAGCAGCAGTTACTGATCATGTCCAGATGAAACGGGATGAATTTACAGGAAGACAAAATCAGATTATGTTGCTCTCTGACAGTCAGACAGACACTTAGTGTCTCACTTTACATTCCCGAGAGTCAGTAAATTCTTTTGATTCTTGGTGGGGTTTTTTTTCTCCATTTTTCTCCCCAATTTGGAATGCCCAATTCCCAATGCGCTCTAAGTCCTCGTGGTGGCGTAGTGACTCGCCTCAATCTGGGTGGCGGAGGACGAACCTCAGTTGCCTCCGCATCTGAGACCATCAATCCGCGCATCTTATCACATGGCTTGTTGAGCGCGTTACCGTGGAGACGTAGCGCATGTGGAGGCTTCACGCTATTCTACGCAGCATCCACGCACAACTCACCACGCGCCCCACCGAGAGCGAGAACCACATTATAGCGACCACGAGGAGGTTACCCCATGTGACTCTACCCTCCCTAGCAACTGGGCCAATTTGGTTGCTTAGGAGACCTGGCTGGAGTCTCTCAGCACACCCTGGATTCGAACTCACAACTTCAGGTGTGGTAGTCAGCGTCAATACGCGCTGAGCTACCCAGGCCCCCGATTCTTGGTGTTATACTGGGATACTTTGAAATACAGCTTTTTAAGTATATTGGGGGGATATGTTTAGTTGTCATGACAACAGTAATAGTATTTAATACATTTATTTTGTATTGTGACAAAAATAGTATTTTCTGAAAGTATGCTGGTTCCTGTAGCCCAACACCAGGGTTTGATTCCTAGATAACACAAATACTGATCAAATGTATGAAAAAAAAAAAGTGTCTGCCAAATGCATCAATATAAATAAATATAAAAATGATTGATGGAATTGAGTCTTGACACATTTCATGAGATTCACCTACTGCTGTAATTTTCTACATGAAAACACTCTTGCTTCAGTCCCGTATTGTGATATTGCATTACATAAGTGAAAAAGAGTCATTTCCTGGACTCACTAGTCACAGGCTGAGAGAGTTAAGCCCTATTCACACCAAATTTGTGACAAATTTGCAAAACGAACTGCTGACAAAGGTCTTAATCTGCTTCAAACAGAAGCTATTCTTTAATATCTTTCAAAGATTCAATGCCATAAACTTTGCAAGCTTTGACAATTATTTTATCCCCTTTTCTCCCCAATTTGGAATGCCCAATTCCCACTACTTAGTAGGTCCTCATGGTGGCACGGTTACTCACCTCAATCCGGGTGGTGGAGGACAAGTCTCAGTTGCCTCCACTCCTGAGACTGTCAATCCACGCATCTTATCACGTGACTCGTTGTGCATGACACCGCGGAGACTCACAGCATGTGGAGGCTCATGCTACTCTCCACGATCCACGCACCCGGTGTGAACAGTGCCATAGGAATGCATTGTTCTTAATCAAAAACTTGTTCAGAACATTCGCATCGAAGAAAGGGGCTTGGTGTGAATAGGCCTTTAGACTTAAGAGTTAAACTCACGTTTGCAGACGCACGCTTTGTCCATCATCCAGATGAGTGATGAACAGAACTCGCAGTATGTCGGGATGCTGTACTGAGTGGATTTAAAGATGTGACCCATGTGCTCCTCAACCTGCAGAGGGCAGCAGAGAGCTGTATTCAGTATAGCATACTGCATACTACACAGTGTGTACTGCCTATTAATAACATTTTTAACCCAATGTGTTAAGATGTCTTAACTTCTGGCAGTTCAATCAAATAGTCAAGAAAGAGATGTTGAAAATCATCAAACGGCTTACAGTGTCTGATTCCTTTTTCCGTCTCTTCTTCCTCTCAGGTTTGGGAGCCTGAAAAAGATGAAGATTCATAAGCAGAATGTTAAAGGAGTTTTTAAAGAGGATGAATGTTCGTGGACCCAGAGAAAGAGGCTTTACCTTACTGATGGTTACATCCATGGGCTTGTATTCAGTCATGAACTCATCGAGGAAGACTTTAAACGTGTTGACCCAGACTTTAACTGGCGACTCGCTCCAATCTCTCTGCTCCAGACGCATGCTCTTTTCTAGAATGTGCTCGAACAGAGCGTAGAGATCTTTATAACGAATACTTCTGCCATCGTCCATCTGAAAGCAAGAGGGAAACAGCATTTTGTGCATAAGAAATAGCTTTCAGGAATACCTCAAAGACATGACAAAATGTTACATTTCAGAAACTCACGGCGAGTGCAGTTGAATAAGAGTTGAAGATATTGAGGCGAAATTCTTTCAAGGCTTTCTTAAACACCACGTCCACCGGTGTGTCCTTCTGTCCATCCTCAGCATCCAGATCATTGATCTACCAAACCGATATCAGCAATATTTACATATCGGAAAATCAGTCCAGTATTGGAAAATTCTACCGGACATCATTCACGAAGTTCTACTCATCACCCGCTCTTTACATGTTCGTTTACTAGATATTTCAGCTAATTAGACAAACTTTGTAGTTCTCTCACCTCCATTTAATAAATTATGTAAACTCAATGTAATAATTTATGCAAGAATGGCTTAAGAGCAATTTAAACAGATACTTGTTTAAAAAACGATTACGTAAATGATGGCGACAATTCTATTGTAGCGTAAAACCATTCTTTGAGAGGACCACTCTCATATACATTTTGTGTAAAACCATTCTTGCATAAACCGAATGTGACAGCCAATAAGTGCATGAAAAAAAAACTTTTGGGGTTAGGTTAGGGTTTGGCACAAAAAAACGTGCCAAATGCATGTGGGTCCATAGACCAATCCTTTGGCAACGTCACCGCTCACGTCAAACACGGAAGTGGTGGACAAAAAAAATGACATTTTGGTATACAATGGGATTGGTCTATTTATTCATAATATGACCTGAAAATCACATGACTAAGCTTGCTTCACTCTCCTAGCCTTTTTTATTTTTTATTTTCTCCCCTTTCTCCCCAGTTTGGAATGCCCAATTCCCAAAGCGCTGTAAGTCCTCGTGGTGGCGTAGTGACTCGCCTCAATCCGGGTGGCGGAGGACGAACCTCAGTTGCCTCCGCGTCTGAGACCATCAATCCACGCATCTTATCACGTGACTTGTTGAGCGCGTTACCGTGGATACCTAGCGCATGTGGAGGCTTCATGCTATTCTATGCAGCATCCACGCACAGCTCACCACGCGCCCCACCGAGAGCGAGAACCACATTATAGCGACCACAAGGAGGTTACCCCATGTGACTCTACCCTCCCTAGCAACCGGGCTAATTTGGTTGCTTAGGAGACATGGCTGGAGTCACTCAGCACGCCCTGGATTCAAACTCGCGACTCCAGGGGTGGTAGTCGGCATCAATACTCGCTGAGCTACCCAGGCCCCTCTCCTAGCCTTCTTAAAGCCTTTGGTAACACATAAGTTGAACTGCAAAAAACACAAGGACACCTTCTTCATGAGGAAGTCGTTCATGCTGCGGTAGTCGGACGTGCTGGAGAGAATGTGGAGCGAATCGTTCTGGCACACAGAAGATTCTAGAGAAACACTGCTGATTTTCACACTGCGTCTCCTGTTCATCGACATCAAGCCCATCATTGGCTCGCGGTTCTCTTTACTGTCCCGTCCGTGCTCAGAGAGTCCAGTATGCTGAGGGCTGCCTGGAGGAGATCCTGAGAAAGAAACAACATTACAAACAGGCACATGCGGAGAGAAAGATGATATAAGAATGTAGACGTCACGCACCATGTCTGCTGTCTGTGAGCTCAGGGTCAGCAGAGCGCCCCCTGGTGGACATCTTCTTATCTCCATGCTTGTTTTTGCTCCAGAACCGCATTTTGCCCCTGACCCTGTAGAGGAAATGACGAATATGTGGGTGAATCTCATAAAACCTTAAAGAAATTAAGCACATTAAAACCCCAAAACTGCCATTACTCCTAAAACAGGCTTCATTTTCTTTATGCAAAATGTAATTGTGTATACTCTGTATTGCGTGAAATTAGAGTATGAAACAATACAAGTACAATATGACAATTAAACAGGATTGTAAAAATACCCTGACTCTGACCTGCTGTCTGTGTGGGACAAAGACTTCCTGAGCGAGTCCATCTTCCCCAGATCTCCTGAGGACATGGTCTTCTGGATCCTCTTCTGCTCCTTCTGAGACGACTGAGACTGGGAACCGAAAGCAGAATCCAATCATTCCAGCATTTATCAAGTATCTCAGAGCAGAAGAGCTCATTTAGGCTCAGTTTAAACAACCGTACTGAAAACTGATACCATACTGGACTCACATTTCACCAACCCAGTTAACAACTGAAAAAATTAGGGAAAATATAAGAGACAGTGTGAACAAGAGTAGGAGTAAATGAGAGACAGTCCTGTTCGTGTTAATGGTAGTTGCATGCATGAGTTGCAAACAGTAAACTTGAAAGGCTCTAACCAATCCTAAAAAGTCCTTGATGTTAGAAGTGAACCAAAAATTGAAGCCCGTCATGTTTCAAGATCAGAGAGAAGTTCATCCACCAAAATCCACATAAAGAAAGAGTCTTCAGATTGTGTTTAAACCATAGCAGTGATACGCAGTAGACTCTTCCAGACAGTGCAATTAAGGTTTATTAGTCTTGTTTGATCTAGAAAATTGGGTCAGATTAGGTTGGAATAATGACCCAAAGAGGGGTCAACATTTGTGGTCAGTCATAAGCAGGCCTTGCACACCGATCAAACATTGATTGTGCTTTCTGCACTGCTATTTTAACTAACAGCAAAGATGCAGCATCGTGTCAGTTCTCAGTCACCAACAACATGATGTGCTATTCGCAGACAATTCAGATTGTAGGTCGTGATTTATAATGTTCTAGAGACAGATGGTCTTTACTGGCATCTGCTGGAGAACATTGTGTGGTTGGATCAGTGTGCAAAGCTCCATTCGGGAGAGAACACAGACGGTTCCCGGTCTCATTTTTACCATCTCGGAGTCACTGTGGCAGGCCGGGTCAGGGGAATCAAGGGATTCTTGGAAGGGTAGTGTGCGAGAGAGTACAGGCGTATACTCAAATTCGTTATCATCTTCATCGTCTGAGTCGACCTCAGTGCTACAGGCACGGGTCAGGAAATCAGAGCGTGTCCCTGCCATACGAGCTTTCTTTTTACGACCCACTCTGGTCACCTGATTGTTCATGATGTCAAAAAGATTACACACTTCTTCTTTGTTTTTACAATGCATACAAAGCCAGAATAAAAAATAAAACATAACAGGGTACTGGTAAAAATTCTACGAACAACCACGGGAGTATAAATGTGTTTTGTTGTCCACTCGTTTGCGCTCACCTCTCTATTCTTTAACGATCTGAATCCTGCTTCTCTTTGGAGAGCCAGAGAACGTTCCTGATTCACAAGATCTTTATCTGACCTGAAAAACACACAGACATGTAAATGCACACATTCGTATTGATCAGCCCCTCTAATTCTCATTAATGCAATGCATCTTTTTTTTGCCCAATTCCCAATGCGCTCTAAGTCCTCGTAGTGGCGTAGTGACTCGCCTCAATCCGGGTGGCGGAGGACGAATCTCAGTTGCCTCCGTGTCTGAGACCGTCAATCTGCGCATCTTATCACGTGGCTTGTCGAGCGCGTTACCGCGGAGACCTAGTGCGTGTGGAGGCTTCACGCTATTCTCCGCGGCATCCACGCACAACTCACCACGCGCCCCACCGAGAGCGAGAACCACATTATAGTGACCACGAGGAGGTTACCCCATGTGACTCTACCCTCCCTAGCAACCGGGCCAATTTGGTTGCTTAGGAGGCCTGGCTGGAGTCACTCAGCACGCGCAATGCATCTTAACATTTTACATTGTTAGATATTTTCACTATTTTCAATGGTGATTCTCATAAATATAACTATAACTATAATACAATCTTTTTTTAATTTATTAAAGTAAAAATGCCTAAAGCTGATATTTTATTTAAATTAGCTTATAGACAGTACAAAAATACTACCATGATGTATAAATACACCACCATATATACAAATATATATATATTTTCTTTTTAAATTCTTCTGCATTAGACATTTTTGGGAGAAATTAACCTATTTTTAATGATCCTAATATGATTTGATTTCAGGCTAAAATTATGGGTGACATGTTCCTGACCGGTTTCATGAGATTCACTATGTACAGTATAATTTCTGTGTCACTATTTCTATTACAGTTATAGCCATAGTAATAGAGCGCAACAGTTCTCGCCCACTTTATCAGCCATCACTGGAAGTATTTTTTCGATACATTTTTTTCCATAGGGACTTCATAAAATCCTTCAGAATAAAGTTGTGCACCATGAATCAAACCAACCAGCTCTGAGATTAATCACAACAATGCAAACTTTGATTTGATCTAAAACAGTATTTAAAAAATCTGGCAAAGATACAAGACTGTGTTCACTGTCCTTTTCTGCATATCGCTGCCCCCTTCGGCATATCGCGGCGACGTTTTATGGCCCGTTCTGCATAACACGGTGGCCCATTTCAGCTTATCGCGGACCATTCGGCCCCACTTCGTGGCCGGCCCACTGGGAAAAGTCCCGGGTCTCCCTATGGCCTGTCCGCTCCTGGCTTTAGAGCACCTTGTGTCTTATCTCTTCTCCGGACGGCCACTGATGATCACATGAGCAATTGACCGCTCGCGCTCTTATCTCGAGTGAAACGCGCTCAGAGCAGAGTACAGCTGAGAACTCATTGCGTGGCCACTACTGCAATAAAATGCTGTAATTGTGGGGAAACTGATTTGGGGAAACCGTTATTTTCTATAAAATAAACAGTGCTACTTTACTAGAATCATTGTTTAGTTGGGGACGTAGCATGCAGAAAACATTGACGTTGAAGTCGTCTAGTCAATATTGCTTTATTTGCGTATGAGGCCGTGAGGAAACTGAATGTAGTCGTACAGTATGATGTTACTTTAATCCTGTAATATTTGGATTGTTTGACTGATTTAGGTCCCATGGTCATGGAAACCTGGACCATGGATGCGCTCTATAGTGCTAACATAAGGAATAGTTTACAAATACTGAAATAAATAAAACGATGAGTGGAAGTAAAATTCTAAACTCACTTGGAGAAGGTGAGTCGGCTGCGTTTGGGAGAGAAGGCCAGATTCGTGGTTTTCTCCTTCATACTGATACTGATGCTCTGAATCACCGTCTTCTGAGCTTGAACTTCCTTTCTAGGCTCTGATGTCACTTCCTGTACCGACACTGCCCCTCTCTGTTCCAACTGGAGGGGTTTGGAAGTGGTCGAAGACAAAGTGACAAGGCCATGATTGGTTTGAGGTTCTGGGCTCAGGTTTGGATGATCTAAATAGGGCACTCCATTCCATCTGTCTTCTGAGAGTGTTTCCTGGTGGGCACCAGTTGGCATCTCCTCAGCTTCCTTTTCCAGTATTTGAAGAGCTTCCATGCTGGTTTGGTCTACTGGGTTCTCCTTCTGCATGCTGATGATGACCAGCACTGATTCCTTCTTCTCCCTCTTGGTGCCCATTGGCATCCGTGGAGAAGTTCTGACCGGACAGCTGTCTTCATCTGGAATGTAGAAGCGAGGCTTGGAGGACGTTGGGCTTCGCTGAAATGGACTGGACGGCTCTTCGCTATGGTTCACCTCCACTGGCTTGGATTTGTCAGAAGCAGACATCTCTTGCGGAGGAGGAAGTTCAGATGTCACGAACTCCTCGTTGTGAAAGCCAAGGAGCTCAAAGCTTTCTTGGCTATCTGGAGACACCTGAGGCGAGGAAGGGAGTCGTTTGGTAAGAGGGTTTTGAGAGGTGAGTGCGTTGTCCGTTACTTCAGTCTGGTCCGTGCCGGTCAATGAACCAGACCGGACTTTAAGCAGTTGTAAACTGAAAGTGGCCTGTTCGAGTTCTCGTTTCCTCCTGCTCTCTCGTTTGTTGCGGCTCTTCAGCGTGCTGTCGTCCACGGTTCTTGAAGGTTCGGCAGATTGCTTTTCTCGTACCTCCTCGAACTTCTCCTCAGCCTGTGGCAGCTCTACGTCTGGTTCAGATTCTTGTTTGTCCAGGTGAGTGGCCTGGACTTCGGTTGTGTTTTGAGGAACACATAAACTTGATGTCATTGTGTTTGGAGCCACATTGTTTTCAAGGGTTTTCCTTTTAAATCGCTGCTCTCTCAGAAAGCGGCACCTTAGGAAATTAGCAGTAACATAAGAAGTAAAAATCAGCTAAAAAGACTCCTCAGACACACAAGGACAATTGTTCCAAAAGAAACCAATGCAAGAATTTTTAGTTGAATTTCCACATATCTTATATATAGTATACGTCAAGCTTTCTCTTATGAATCAGCCAACGTGGAAGTAAACTATAGCAAGTTTAACAGATGAACAGGATGATTTGGATATTGTCAATTGGGTGAACTGCTAAAATTATGCAAGTTGTGTGTCTATTAAAATGAAAATGCGCATGTGTAGCTTATGTGTTGTGTCTGACAGCCAGTTGTGTCTCATGAAATTTCAGTGAGAACGTAATTAATCCTGTTCTAGATATATGCTGTCATAACGCCCAGACCTAGAATTCACCTCTGTCGTGCCTGATGCCCCCTGCAGGCCGCCTGTAGGGTGACGGCCGCCCTGCACTGGTGCTGATATCTCTGTCTATGTGTCCTCCAGGCCGTTTGTATGAGTCCTGCTGCTCTCTCTCGCGTCTGCATGTATCTCCTCCAGTGTCTCTGTATGAGCGTCACGGCTTTCTTCTGTAGCAGATAGAGTCGTCTCGCTCTGTAGCCCCTCCATGCTGCCTGAAGACACACTACTGCCCCCTGCTGGAGCTCCAACTCACGCGCACTCTCGTCAGCATGAGTTAGCATACATGCACGCCACCAACGCTATATTGGCACAGAGAAAGACATAGAGAGATACTGCTCCGTTGTATAATGCACATATTGGCAAATTTAGTACAGTTGGCCATCCGGTTATTCCATACATACAGAAAATTCATATTACGTACTTATAGACAAAAGGAAGAGCTGCCACATGTCTGTGTCTTTGTGAAAATAAATCAAGAATCGCATGATTTGCCTATAAAACCTCTGACATCAAAGTAGCTTTGTCTTTTGAAAGACGCATCTCAGCCTATAGGATGTCACTGGTAAACATTGTTTTGTAACCATTCTGCGCAGACTTCACAGATGTGGCTTCTTTCAACAGATCCTGTTATCCGCTGAAAATTTGCTTTGGCAGCCGATAAATCTGCAACGGATGACTTGGGGAAAATAGAGAAAGGCCTTTGAGTATTTCACAGATATCAAAACATTCCCTTAACACGTCATAAAACAGCGTCAGTTTGAAAACCTTCACGTCTTTCAAGTCTGCTGTACAAAGTGTTAAGAATGAATATCTGTAGTTTATGCAAACACTCAGGATGGTTTATTTGAGTAAGAACAGGAAGGACAAACTTCAAGGGTGCTCTCTGAGTCCCTGTCTCTCAGTCCCATACCGGCTACTCGCTGAAAATGATTCGGCTTGTTTTTATTCAGTCTAATGAATGTTTTGGGCAGGTTTTCCTATGAGGAGAGTCAATTCTCTTTCCCAGCAGAAATAAGAATAGATAAGGGGGCACAGCATTGGGACAGAACTGTACAATGGTCATTTATCTTCCAGTTGAAGTTCTACATTTAGTTCTAGTTAAATTCTGGTAAATAAAATAGATCATTGTCTCAAACTCCTCTTCAAGTTCTTTAATTGAGGTAAAATCACTGTGACTGTGTCCTCTCTTGGCTCATTGCTTTATTTTAATGCTACACAATGAGTTGTCAATGGCAGCTTTTTATAACGCATTCATGATCATTCATGTACCTGTATGACCCTCGCAGCTCGTCTCTGGCAGCAGAAACGTTTTCTCTCCTGCTGAGCTCTGAACTTCTGCTGTAAACAAACGATTCTCCTCAAAACCTCCTGATGAAGTTCATCCTGCAGCCTCTGACGTAGATGCTCCCGCAAAAACACCTACAGAGAGAAAAACAAAAGAGAATGAACAAATGAAAGCAAGAAAGAACAAATTAACAAAGAAACAAAGCAAGAACCAGTGAAAGAACAAACGATAACTAACGAAAGGAAAGAGCAAATGACAGAAAATGAATGAAAAATACTAAACAAAAACTAAAAAACCAAACAAACAATAGAAAACAAAAAGAACAAATGAAGAATGCAGGGAATAAAGAAAGAATATAAGAAAGCACAAAAGACAAAACAAACAGACAGAATGAAGAACAAGAGAAACTGAACAAATGAAATAAAAAAGAACAATGACGAAGGAACGTGTGAAAAAACAAATCAAAGACAGAGCAAACAAACGATAACAAACAAACGAAGGAAAGAGCAAACAAAAGAAATGAAAGTAAAATAAAACTAATTAAAATTGAGGTAACAAAGGAAAAACAAAGAACAAACTAAGAATGCAAGGACCAAAGAAAGAATAAAAGGAAGAAAAGACGTTGTAACGTTCGAAACAAAACAAATATTAGGAGAAAACAAACTCTCTCTTTGTTTTGCTAACAAAAGAGAGAAACAGAGAGAATGAACAAATGAAAGCAAAAAAGAAATGCACAATGAAATAATGAACACATGAACTAAACAAATCAAAGACAGAGCAGACAAACGATAACAAACAAACGATAACAAACAAATGATGGAAAGAGCAAACAAAAGAAAATGAATGTAAAATAAACAAATGAAAAATTTAGCAAGCAAAAGAAAACAAAGAACAAATGAAGAATGCAAGGACCAAAGAAAGAATAAAAGGAAGAACATTCGTTGTAACGTTCAAAAGAAAGACCAAACAAATATCAGGAGAAAAGACAAGACAAACAGACAAAAGTACAAACAAAAGAGAGAAACAGAGAGAATGAACAAATGAAAGCAAAAAAGAGAGAACAAATGCACAATGAAATAATGAAGGAACACATGAACAAAACAAATGAAAGACAGAACAAACAAATGATAGTGAACAAATGAAGGAAAGAGCAAACAAAAGAAAATGAATGTAAAATAAACAAATGAAAAATTTAGCAGGCAAAAGAAAACAAAGAACAAATGAAGAATGCAAGGAACAAAGAAAGAACATACACTGTTGTAAAGAAAGAAAAAATAAAGACCAAACAAATGTAAGGAGAAAAGAAAGTACAAAAGACAAAATAAACAAACAAAAGCAAGAACAAACAAAGGAGAAACAAAGAGAACGAACAGATGAAATAAAAACAGGAAGAACAAATGCACAATGAAATAATGAAGGAACACATGAACAAAACAAAAAGACAGAGCAAACAAACGATAGTGAACAAATTAAGGAAAGAGCAAACGAAAGAAATGAAAGTTAAATAAAACTAATTAAAATTGAGGAAACAAAAGAAAACAAAGAACAAACTAAGAATGCAAGGACCAAAGAAAGAATAAAAGGAAGAAAAGACGTTGTAACGTTCAAAACAAAACAAATATTAGGAGAAAAGACAGACAAACAGACAAAAGTGCAAACAAAAGAGAGAAACAGAGAGAATGAACAAATGAAAGCAAAAAAGAAAGAACAAATGCACAATGAAATAATGAACACATGAACAAAACAAATGAAAGACAGAGCAAACAAACAAGCGAGAACCTCAATGAACAAACAAATGAAAGAGCAAACAAAGATATGGAGAAAAAAAAAGACAAAAACAGACAAAAGGAAAAACAATGAAAGATAAAAAATTAGGATAGGTGAAAAATATTAATGATTAAACGATTAAAGGAAAAAGAACCAACAGAATGTATAAAAAAGGAAGGACAAATGAAAGAAAGCTGAAACGAATGAAAGAGAGATTGAACAAACAATAGAAAGACAAAGAATTTGAGAAAGACACAAACAAACAAAATACTTCAAGTATAGATCTCAGAATTCGTTTTACAGTGTCAAGAATCCACTTGTCGTAACATGCAGTTTTACAGGGAATAAAACCTTTTAAAGAAGGAAATGTTCGTTACCAAGGTTCTGCCCACTTGATACCCGTCTGACTCGAGGTTAGAAGTCTGCAGGAAGTCTTTGATGCCCCCCTGAGTGGCACAGAATCCAGCCGGTAATAGCACGTGGTAATGACGTGCAAAATCCTGAAAACAGACGAGGATTTCGTTCAAATGATCCACTCGGACTATATTGTACGTGTTTGTTTATCGGTGAATGTGTGCATTTCACTAACTTGAAAAGTGTATTTCACACTGTATCCAGACTGTCGTATTCTTACTGTCTCCAGCATGCCAGTGTAGCGCAGCTGTCGCAATACATGCGCGTCACTGAAACGCAGCGGAAGCTACAAAAGAGCAACAAATCAAATCAAACTTCTATCAAACACACACAACACAACTCTTCAAGTGATGCAGTCAAACTTGCTGTATATGAACAGAAATATGAACTGTACCTTGTCTGCATTTGACCGGATGCATTTCACAAAGTATGGCTCTGCTTGTCCCAGTGTCTCCATCAGTTTGTTCAAAGACACCTGTATCACAGAAGTCAATATTACAGCACTGATAAACTCGATTAAGGCCAAATAAATGTAGCGACGCTTCACTGAGGAAACAGCACAAATAGCCAATTTCATCTCAATGTAAAAACTGGTGCATTGAATTGTTCGCACCTCCAGTAACATTTGTGTCTTCCAACATATTTTGGAAAATTACAAAATCGCACCAAAATGATCAAATTGAGCCGAATCGAATTGCGACCAAATTTTCATATAGTAAAGAATCATCAAACCAAATCATTGTCAGAGCAAATATTTTGGGCAACTAAACTCACAGTGTCAAATTATGAATTAGCACGTATTAAAATGATTTTTGCCCCGGTTAAGCGAGTTCTCACGTTGAACTGGGCGCTGATACTGGGCGGCTTCTTCTTCTTGTGTAGATGCAACAGGGATTTGGTGATGCGGTCGTGAAGCGTCAAACTGCTCAGATACTTCAACGATTTCACGTCCAACAGATGCTGCAGATGCAACAGAACAGCTTTGCTGAGTTAGTTAGTTAAACCGTTGGGATGTTTATAGCAAGATGCCTGAATAATAACACATAATGATCATTATTAATCATGTGACTGACCTTGCATGCATGTGCATGTTAGCATAAGATTATGATGATATGATTTTTGGGGCAGCGTGCAATGGACTTAAGACCGTCCTTAACGAAAACACTGCATTAACATGTGGCCGTATCAGGGGAAAGTTATGTAAGATGATGAAAATCGAGAGGGATGTTTACCTTCGGGAGACTGAGTTTCGTCTTCAAGTTCTTGTTTCGCCTTTGGAGGATAGAAGAAGTTGAGAAAAGATGAATACAACGTTAAACACAGAGTGAAACGAACTTATAACTCGTGTTCTCACTAACATCAGGATGCCTTGAGCTCTCTCCAGAAGTTTGTTATTCATGCTGTTTACGAAAATTCCCTCCTCTTCATGGGAGAAAGAGGAGACTCGTTCCGATCTCGAGCTATGAACGTGACAGCCCAAGAATCCATCCCGGACATCCTTCAATTTCTCACTGAGCGTGTTGGTGCCCTGAAGATCTGACAGAGGAGTGCGTGGATTTTTCCGGCTGATACACGAATCTGTCAAAAGAGAGCGAGTCCTCAAATACATACAGCCTGAAAGGTGATGTGTATAATTGTTTTTCGATGTTAAAATAATTTCTAGCAGCTGTGAACTACAACCGACAGGACAGCATTTATGCAAAAAAACACGGATGACACAGGCGCTCAAACCAGATCAATAAAAGAAATTGCTGGTATCGGCAAAAAAACATCCAAATTATTTTGCAGAGCTTGTCTTTCCCATTTTTGAGTTGGGGATCCATTTGCCGTTCGCTCCACATGAAACACTGAATGCTTGGATTAGTTAGAATGGTTTCGATTAGCGTCTTACTGCGTTTGTCGTCTTTGCATCGCTGAAGGATCTCAAGGCTCCGCTGGTGAACGGGGTGATGCAGGAAACTAAAGCTGTCCACACTTTTCTGGTTCTGAACTGGAGAATCAGAGCCTAGAGATCAGAGAGAGTGTGTAAATGTAGTGAAACGTCTCAGCGATGTTTATTTTATACATGAAAAAGGTCAATAATAAATATTTAAAGAAAGTAAATATTTTATTTGATATTATTTTAGACATTAAAATTATATAAAAAATATAAAATGTAATAAAACACTATTTTTTGCAAGTATTTATGTTTATTAGGGCTGCCGATTTAATTAATTGCAGTTAATCGCATTAATAAATATTTCCTGAGAAAGGCCTTCAAATAACAATAATTCAGTATATAATGTTTAAATATTGTGCGTAATATTTGTAATATTTTTTTACACATTCATTTTTAATATAATTAATGGCACTGAATTAATGCCCTAATATTTATGTTTTTATTTTTTATTTTATTTATGAAATATTAATTTTAAAAATAAATATATTTCATTTACTATAAATCATAAAATAAGCATAAATAAATACAATAAATTATCATAATAATATTTATTATAATAACAACTAATAATAACAATAAATATATATTTGCTTTAATAAAAAAAATAAATGAAAGTGTGAATAAAAATACCAAGGAAATGACTTGGATTAAGTGTGCTTGTTGTCACCGCAGGACAAAGCGGCCGCAGTGAGTAAATGTGTGCGAGTTATGACACACACACACACACACAGAGTCATGTTAGCATCTAAAACACATGCCTCTCCTCTGTCTCCGTGGATGCATATTTAATTATTCCAGAATTCCTCTGGAACATTCACATGGTCTCTTTGGCAATGAATAATTGAGTTGCATCATGGGTTGTTAATGCATGCTAACGTAATTGTGTGACGTGTCTGAGAGCATTTGAGCCTCACAGCTGCATTACAGGACGTCAGTGCACACATTATAGAACCTGCATTTCAATGTTGCTTTTTGGTGATTTTAGGAGCTTTACAGTCTATATGGAAAAACGCTGCATGCACATTCTGCTAAGCATCTCCTTTTGTGTTCGATGGAAGAAAGTCATACAAGTTCAGGGTGATTACATGAGCCAGTTTTCATTTCAGATATAAACTCGCCTGTCTTTTTCTCCTTGTATCTTCTCCCCGCCTCTCGGAAGGCCACGACGGCTCTAAAATATGCCCGGATCACGGCCCAGCGGAACGTGGCGACGGGATCGATTCCCATCAGACTGCAGATAAACGCATTCCGACTGCTCTTCAACAGCGCCACGATATCCGGACGCATGTGATCGGTGTTCTTCTCCCTAAAATCCTGCATGACAAATCACAAACATATGAGTAATTGTATTGAACTGAAGCAGTTTGTGTGTTTACAGGATATTACAGTATCAGTATGCATTAAAACACACACACACACACACACACACACACACACGAACGCCTGTCCTGATTGTTTATGTGAAGCAGCTGTTGTTATATGTAGTTGATATGGTCACATCAGTTTCTAAACTTTCCAGTAAACACAAATAACACAGACAGACCACCTGTCCCGGCACATCACCATCTGCTTAATATGTGCAGAAAATGTGTGGCATTTAGGTTTAACAGTTCCTGCCAAACATGTGCTCCAAATGCACTCACAGCTGGAGGCCAATCCAACCAATCAGATTAAACCGCAGAATTAGGTCACTGGAAGTGGTCTATGCGTGTGATGTGTATACAGCACATACGCTCAGTTAATCACACACATGGCACCAACGGGAAACCAATATGACAACGATCTGATCTGTAATGATGATTTAATTTCCCTGAAAACAGTCGATTCTTACCTTGACGCCATATTTCACCTTCCCAGCGTAGTGTCGTATGATGAACGCCGGCTCCATGACGGCAGGAAACTCAATGTAGCTGTTTCCTTCGTGCTGTCGCTTAAACTTGTCCAGCAGAGTTTGATTCGACGCCTGAGGAAAACTACAAACCAACAAAAAAACAAAAGCTGGACACGAGCTCTTAGTATAATAATTTAGACATTTAAAGGAATATTCCGGGTTCGGTACAAGTTCAGCTCAATCGACAGCATTTGTGGAATAATGTTGATTACCACAAAAATAAATTTCAACTCGTTCCTACTTTTCTTTAAAAAAAGCACAAATATGTGTTCCAGTGAGACACTTACAATGGAAGTCAATGGGGCCAATTTTTGGAGGGTTTAAAGGCAGAAATGTGACGCTTATAATTTTATAAATGCACTTACATTAATTCTTCTGTTAAAACTGGTGTATTATATGAACTGTGAAGTTGTTTTACAGTCCTTTTATGGTTATGGCGTTACATCGTCATGGCAACAAAGTTGTAAAATGTCTATCTTTCCACAGATGTGTTTAGTAAGTGATTTTATGACAGTAAAATCATGTTAACACACATATTGTTTATGTCTTGAGTCTATACTTTTGAAACAGTGAGTATTTTAATGTTTACAGATTGACCCCATTGACTTCCATTGTAAGTGTCTCACTGGAACACACATTTGTGCTTTATTAAAGAAAAGGAGGAACGAGTCAAAATACATTTTTGTGGTAATCAATATTATGCCACAAATGCTGTCGACTGAAAATACATATTTTTTTAAATTATTATTTTTACTCATTAATTCAACCTATTATTTTATTAATAATTTAACATTTACAATTATAATCATTTTTTTGGTAAATAAATAATGATAAAATATTTTTCATTTAATAAGCATTTTTTTCCTTGTTTGCTAAATGGTACTGACAAATAACTTCTCATCATATTCTGTCATATTTAACATGCTTTGGCTTAGATGAGGTTAACGTGTGAGACACACTTGCACTCTTCGTCCAGCAGGTGGAGTAGTGCTGTGGGTTTTTTGCTGATCAGGTTGATACAGGCCGTGTTATCGATATAATCGATCATGTGCCAGCTGATGCCCTCTGATCGATACTCCTCCTGAATGAATCAACATCACACAAATATCAGATAAGTTCAACTCAAGCAAACCCTGCTCAACAGTTCACTATAAACAAACAATACCTATTAACAATACAAAATATATATTATTAGATTGTTCTATAGAAGTTTAGAATATTGCATTAGGAAATGTCAACACGAATCATTTTATTTTTTTTTTTGCAGTGTGGCGAGCAGGGCGGGGCCGAGCAGCGTCTGGGCAGAGCAAGGCCGAGAAGATAAGTGGTGAACGAGTTCCACCCGTGTGCCACACCGGTCTCGCGTTCCAGTGAGGGGCGGTGGGAGTATTTAAGAAGAGTAGACAGCGGCATACTGGGGGAGAGAGAGATGCATGAAGTTGTGTGTGTGCCGAAACCCGGAATTGGAGGAAGACACGCCGTCGGAGAGCCCTCGCCGCTGACGGAGGATCGCGACGCCGAGGAGACGATCAATCCGGTGGTACTGGAGCGGTTCATCAGCAGGCTACCAGAAGGGACGGCTTAGGGTTCCAGTGCCATCGCCCGGCATCGCTGAGGACCGCTGTGCAGCTGTCCGATGACTGAATAGCGCCGTGGTCGGTAACCGGAGTTTTTTTTCTTTCTCTCTCTCGGGCTCTCCCACTCTCTTTCCCTCTCCCCTCTCCCTCCCCTCATCCTACTCATGTTCCCAGGAGGTGGGGAAGACCAGCCGGCGGAAGGACGGCCGAAAGGGCAACACCTCCCCTCCAGGGGGGGGGGGGAGTGAGTCAGGCCGGTTGGTTCCCCAGCCTGAATCAGGTGTTGGGGGTATGTGATGAGGAGGAGGGCAGGGCTGGGCCGTTAGGATGGACGCCTGGCACTGAGTTACCGCAATCAGCCGGGAGAGGGATAAAGAGCAGCCAGAGATGCCATTTCGAGAGAGAGAGGTGCACGCAGCCGCCAAATGTGTGCATTCCACCTGTTGGACTGAAAAGTCATCAGAATGAGAGAGCAAACGGAGCTGTGCGTGCATTATGGTTTTGTTATGCTGAAAAGCAGTTTTATGTTGTGTTGAATTAAAAGTCTTTTGGTTGTAAACCCGGTTCCCACTTCAAAATGTAGGTCAACAGAATTGCAACTGTTTTATTTGGCAACTTTTTAACTAAGCAATATCACATGAGCAAGATAGTAGTTGCACTGGAATTCACTGAATGCGATTAAGAAGCAAGTAAACATTCAGTAACATTTTATGACACAATATGCTCATTTATTTGATGCATTTTTGCTCCGTCAGTGGAAACAGTTTGGATACAGTGTTGCGAACCAATAAAATAAAATTTGTTTCAAATCAGAAGTTTATACACATACCATATTGAAATTGATAACCACTATTATTACTGGCAAACAGTGACTCTGACCTGTGCAAACAGCTCTGAGATTTATAATCTGTCAGATTACACTGAAGTGAGAGGGGTGCTGTACAGCACTTGTCATCTTAGCTCAGCGTGTCGATCTTTCGCTAATCATGAGCAGAGTAGCGTGCAGAAATGGACAAATGTTGGAGCGTTTGGCGGCGAGAGTGTAAATATTGGACTCGAGCCCTGGGCACTACAGCGGGGAGTTTTGAATATTTGATTTGGCCACCGTTCAAAGTATAAACACCAACTTAAGATAAGAGTCCGGGTGGGAATGGATGAAACGTTGTTCCATTTAACTAACATAGCGCTGTACCCTTGTGACTGTCGCTGCCGACTCAGCCGAATAGCAGTATAACAAAGACATTCGACACTACACATAAAGATACAGGGGATCCTTAACACGCCAGCCCAGCCCGTACTTAAAGTGAACAGTTTATGTTAGCTAGGCACTGAGTTCATGCACAAGCTGATTTAAAAAGGCAGCGTTCTTCTCCCTCTCACAAAACATACATGTACTGTGTGCTTGTAAATTTCATGTACCGCATTAAGAAAACATTCAGACAGACAGAGAGAGAGAGTTCATAAGTTAAGGCTAGGGTGTACTTTGTTTTTGCGTGCCGTTCCATCTCGTGCACGGTTTTGTACTCAGCCTTTCAAAGTATACTCGTTTGACCGTGAGCTCGGACAGATGAGTTCGCAAAATGCACACTATGACTGCTTTGTGATACTCTTTAGCACAGTCAACGACAGGTGTAGGCGCCTGTGATGCGCAAATACACGGACTGTCCGCGCGTCCTGTGCTGATGACGAAATTTGCGTCACGTGTAGCGCAAGTGGAAAACGTATAAGTATACTTACATTTTTTTTTTTTTAATCAAATTAGTTACATGATGTGGCCATTATTTGAACAACAGAGAAAGGCCCTAAAATAAAGATACTTTACATTTATTCATTTGGCAGACACTTTTATCCAAAGCGACTTCCAAAAAGAGGAAGAATAGAACACAAGCGATTCATCTTAAGGAGACAATAGTACGAAAAGTGCTGCAATACAAAGTTTCAGTTGCATCAGAAAAATACTATCCAAGACAGAGATTAGAGTGCAACAAGTATAATATATGGCAGATGCTATTTGCACACATATTTAACCCTTGTGTGACCTTCAGGACATTTTTGTCTTTTTCATTTTTGTTTTTTTCGATCATTTTGGCTGTGTTAATGCCAACGGCATAAATTTTATATTTCATAAATGATATTTCAACCTCAGTTCCTATAATACATCTATAATACACTGTGTACACAAAATAGTTACACTCAGGACCTTCAGGAAAAAAATGTCCCCATTGAAACCCATTAAAACTGCAATATTTGATCCCAGTGCCATTAAAACATAAAATCATGAATTCTGTTATATTATTCTTTCATTCTGGAGCCCTGGCTTCAAAATTTACATTTTTAATATTTTCCACCAGATGGCGCCATTTTTCTCGTGTTTAGCCTATGGAGCAAATACATACTTTTCCCCTATTTTCTGTTTGCTGTATTATAGAGCACTGCTGGACAATTGAATAAATTATGCCGCTAAAATTGTGTGTGTGTGCTGGTATGGATGTCAGAGTGTGTTTTGTATATGTGTATTGAAACGTGTGTGTGTGAAAGTCAGTGAAAGTGGAAAATAATATTAATATATAATATTAGTATGCCAGTTTTTTGACACGGACATTTTTGTCCTCTAAGGTCCTCCGAGTAACTTTTTTAAATTGACACACAAGGGTTAGATAATAACATACAATATGGGGATCACTGCAGTGTCCCACAGACACACTACATTAACCCCTACCCCTAAACCTAACCTAAATCTTACCTTAGAAAAAATAACCTTGGTTTTACTACAGTAACCAGTTTCACCATGGTATTTTGTTGTCAATTTACAGTAACCTCAAAACTAATCACGGTTACTATATATTAACAACAAATTACTGTAGTAACACCATTGTTAACTGTACTAAAACTATGGTTTCTGCCAAAAAACATGGTTACTACAATATTACTACAGTAATACAGTGATGCAATCTACACACAATCGATGGCGAGCGCGGTAACGAGTGCGATCGACAGACCCCGCCTCCGTATCAAACCCTTCTCTGCACTCCCCGACATTCACCACGACCAAATCACTGCGATGAAATCAACATTTATATTCATTTTTATTTATTGTAGTAAATAGTATTAAAGGAAATATTAAGAGTGGAAACAGGAAATCGGAAGGAAACAAAAGGCGGATTCGAACCGAGGTCGCTAGTACACATTCATACACTGTTTTTACACCCCACGGCACTGCAGGCACACATGTTGTATAGTTTGTTGTATATTCCTGTGGTTTCACCAGACTATTGAAAATTGCTGCACTGTGTGGCAGATGCTATTTACACCTGGGTGCAAATAGTCACTCCAATAATTAATACGTATTTTTTTTAATCAAAATTATTTAGTATATAATAATTACATGACTATAAATATAATATATACTAATTACATTATACATATATTGTGGCAGCAGACAAGTGAAGTATTTAGACCACGGGGGGTCAAACTCAATGTCAGCCCGGGCCACATCAGCGTTATGTGTGCCCTCAAAGGGGCAGTTGTAAATGTGGCACCGGCACCTGATTTGGTAGCACCCATGCAATTACCAATAATATTGCATATTTTGTGCATTTAAATTCACATTTGAAAGTAAGCATTGATTTTCATTTTCCTACAATCAGAGAGCATTACAAGATAACACAGAAAAATGATAGCTTAATTATAATAACTATGAAAATGTACCATAGTTCTCCCATAGTATACATAGTTTTAACAATGGTACTTGTACCATGACCATGGTAGACACATGCATGACTCCTCATTACCATGGTTAGCAACTATAGCATTTTTGTCTTGAAATACAGTAGTCTAAATACATTTAGAAACGATTTCTTCCAAAATAGCATCGTTTATACAATTAGTGTTACTATAGTAAATCCATAGTAAAAATAAATAAATAAATAAATTGAAAAGTCTTCTAATTTATGTCATGGCACAAATTTGGTGTTTTCTCCCATTTTCTTTGTCAGTGCTGTTAAGAATGTTGGGGCTGTTTAATATGATTTTAAACTCTATGAGACATTTCGAGTTTTGCAACAGAGATTTTGTGCTGCATACAAACGAGTTTCGCATCCGTGTTGCACTTCTCACAATCGCTGTTTATATTTGCCTGCGCTGCACATTTGAGACCTTTCCTCGAATAAACATGTTCACTTTGCGCTCGTGTACCTCTGCCCATTCTGTTGTGCTGATAATTGATCGGGGTAAATATCGCTGTAGACGATGTGTGTTGCGAGGTTGTGACTGGTCCACGACTGGTAAAAGCACCTGCTCTGGGCTCACACTTTTTAGTGCAAAATGCACTCCAAAAAGTAAAATTAGGATGACAGGTGAAGGCTCATTAATATTCACGAGGAAAGCGCTAACGGATTGATCAGTGAGACGTTCTGTTCATCTGCCGTACTACATTTCTGAAATCAGCTCGTGGGCAACCGTGATATACACCATTGTCGTAGAAGTCAAAATGTTGCTTGTTTTATTTCTATGTCATCAAACATAGCCCAATTATTGTCCATCTTCCCTCTGCGCTATTCTTAATTGTTGGTCTATGTACTCGTGCATCAGACGGATGCTTTTGGAGCATCTTCGGTTGCATCGCGTCTCACTAGTTTTTAGCGTCTCTAATCACAGAAGCTGTTTTAAACAAACTGTGTCAAATTAAATATAGTTTCAAAACTTTGAAAAATGCGTCCCGAGAACTCTGCATTCTGTTTTGCTCGGTCAAGCCGTCTTTGAGCGCAAAAGGGTGCCATCTGTGTCTCGTTGGTTTGACAAGGTGTGTTGCCTGGACAGCTGGAGTTGCGCTGACTGCCCCCTACTGCGATAAATTAATGAAAAACATGAAACATGTAGATACATCAAGCTTGAACTGGTCCGATGATAGGAACATTCCTTATTACCGTACTTACATATGGATTGGGGGCATGATTAATTTCGTTTACATATCATTTTTAATATAATTATTTGCATTAAATTAATGCATTAAATCAACAGCCTTAGTTTTCATATTGCTCGTAGTTATAGTGATTGTATGTGTGGTCACAGGTGTGCATATTCACTATTTTACAATGGCTTCAAATCAATGTTTTTTTTTAGCCAGAAATCCCCTTTTATATAGTTGAGTAAGAGCTCAGATAAGAAAAGTCATTTTCTAATTTATTTCAAAGAATAAACCACCAATCTCTTACCTGCTCTAGTTTAAAGATGTGCTGGTTGAAATAATGCTGAAGCGTTTCGTTGGCAAAGTTTATGCAGAACTGCTCAAAACTGTTGTTCTCATAATCCTCAAAGCCGAAGATATCTAGCACACCGATAGAGAGGATCTGAAACACAGACAGAGTTCACATCAGTGCGAGAGAGAAAACTCCATTACCACTGATGATTCGGTAACACATTACAATAAGGTTGTATTTGTTATCATTAGTAAATGCATTAAGTATCATGAACTAACAATGAACAATATTTTTACAGCATTTATTAATCCTGGATAACGTAAATTATTAGTTCATATTGCATTAACTAATGTTAACATATACAACCTTACTGTAAAATGTTATTGAAGATTCAATGCCAAGTCAAACAAGCATCAGCACTCATGTAGAATTAAGTGAATGCTCGTGATCAGAGAGCGAAAGTGTCACACATGGTTTACCACACTGTGACTTTCAGTTCAACTTATGAAAGTCAGAGCTGCTATTAGAACAACAAATAAGTATTAATCAGGGTTTAGAGATATCCATAGATTAGCTAGTGATTAACTATCAGCGATGAACTAGCCAACCTGCAATGAAGATAAATGAGGGAAACGGGGGGAAACACATACTAGTTGATAATTAGCTGTACTTTGCAGAGGAAGATGAAAGTGTGTGTGTCAGTGTGTTAGTACCTTGGCAGAATCCTCCAGGTCTTTGTTGTACAGCAGTGCGTGATTTGTACGGAAGACGATCCAGTCGAACAAAGCCCCGTACAGAGACTTCGCCATTGAGTCCCTTACCGTCCCTGCCTGCACACACACATCAATGACAGTCATTGAAATAATCTGTCTGATATTAATCCTACAGTCTCAAATCATCATTGGATCGTCTTAGTGCATTATTTGAGGTTTCCAGGGGTAAAGTGTTCTAAATGTTTTTTAGCACGTTGCTATGTGGTTGCTAAGGTGTTTTGAGTGTTTTTTAGCATGTTGCTATGCAGTTGCTAAAGTGTTCTGAGAATTTTTTAGCGTGTTGCTATGCGGTTGATGAAGTGTTCTGAGTGTTTTTTAGCGTGTTGCTATGCGGTTGCTAAAGTGTTCAGACTGTTTTTTTTAGAGTGTTGCTATGCAGTTGCTAAAGTGTTCTGAGTGTGTTTTAGTTTGTTACTATGCAGTTCTAAAGTGTTCTGAGTGTGTTTTAGTTTGTTGCTATGCAATTCTAAAGCATTCTGAGTGTGTTTTGGTGTGTTGCTATGCGGTTGCTAAAGTGTTCTGAGTGTGTTTTAGTTTGTTGCTATGCAGTTCTAAAGCATTCTGAGTGTGTTTTAGTGTGTTGCTATGCGGTTGCTAAAGTGTTCTGAGTGTGTTTTAGTTTGTTGCTATGCAGTTCTAAAGCATTCTGAGTGTGTTTTAGTGTGTTGCTATGAGGTTCTAAAGCGTTTTGAGTGTTTTTAGAGTGTTGCTATGCGGTTCTAAAGTGTTCTGAGTGTGTTTTAGTGTGTTGCTATGCAGTTCTAAAGCATTCTGAGTGTGTTTTAGTGTGTTGCTATGAGGTTCTAAAGCGTTTTGAGTGTTTTTAGAGTGTTGCTATGCAGTTGCTAAAGTGTTCAGAGTGTTTTTTAGCATATTGCTATGCAGTTGCTAAAGTGTTCAGAGTGTTTTTTAAAGTGTTGCTATGCAGTTGCTAAAGTGTTCGGAGTGTTTTTTAAAGTGTTGCTATGCAGTTGCTAAAGTGTTCGGAGTGTTTTTTTAGAGTGTTGCTATGCAGTTGCTAAAGTGTTCGGAGTGTTTTTTAGTGTGTTGCTATGCAGTTGCTAAAGTGTTCGGAGTGTTTTTTAGTGTGTTGCTATGCAGTTGCTAAAGTGTTCGGAGTGTTTTTTAGAGTGTTGCTATGCAGTTGCTAAAGTGTTCGGAGTGTTTTTTAAAGTGTTGCTATGCAGTTGCTAAAGTGTTCGGAGTGTTTTTTAGAGTGTTGCTATGCAGTTGCTAAAGTGTTCGGAGTGTTTTTTAGTGTGTTGCTATGCAGTTGCTAAAGTGTTCTGAGTGTTTTTTTAGCATGTTGCTATGCGGTTCTAAAGTGTTCAGAGTGTGTTTTAGTGTGTTGCTATGCAGTTCTAAAGCATTCCGAGTGTGTTTTAGTGTGTTGCTATGTGGTTCTAAAGCATTCCGAGTGTGTTTTAGCTTGTTGCTATGCGGTTCTAAAGCATTCCGAGTGTGTTTTAGTGTGTTGCTATGCAGTTCTAAAGCATTCCGAGTGTGTTTTAGTGTGTTGCTATGTGGTTCTAAAGCATTCCGAGTGTGTTTTAGCTTGTTGCTATGCGGTTCTAAAGCATTCCGAGTGTGTTTTAGTGTGTTGCTATGCAGTTCTAAAGCATTCCAAGTGAGTTTTAGCATGTTGCTAAAGTGTTCTGAGTGTGTTTTAGCGTATCGGTAAAGTGTTCTGAGTGTTTTTTATTTTTATTTTATCGTGTTGCTACGTGGTTGCTAAAGTGTTCGGAGATGTTTTAAGCTAATTGCTATGCAGTTGCTAAGGTGTTCAGAGTGAATTTTATCATGTTTGTTGGAATCTGGTTGCAAAGGTATATGTTTTTTATATACAGCATATATTAAGCTGCAAGCACGTACACTTGTGCCATAAAATTTATATTAGTCTATTACTTTTTATGCAAAACACACACACAAACACCTGATTGTTTCTGGATAGCAGCCAAAATCTCACATCTGCTCTAGCTTTTTGAAGAAAAAAAGATCAAAAAAGGAAAGAAAAAAAAACATGGTAGTAAATAGAAACAGGGGAAGAGTCTGCAGCCTCACAGATGGAAATATTACATAATACTACAATTTCAAAGTGATGCTACAAGTTTATGCAGGAGAACACATGCGAGATGTTTGCAATTAAGTGTGCGTTTGCTCACTTTGAACAGTGCACTTGTTGTTTGGACTACCTTTATGGTACTTTTATGTCCTTTTTTTGAGCTTGACAGGCATTTACAATAAACTTACTTTCTCTGAAAAAAGAGCTGCATGCAGATTCTTACAAAATCCTGTTTTTGTGTTATTTAAGCCAGAATATTCCTAAACAATTTACAGTACAACACGTCAGTCCTGATGGCAGTAGTAAAGTGCTGTTAATTTGCACTCTACCAAGCATGCCTGACTGACAAACCCTTTCTTCCTCCCTCTCTGGGTTCTCTGCCAACTGATTTAAACATGTACCGCCACACAAATCACTTTCAGCACGTTAAAGCCCATAAACCTCGAACGGCTGCCAAGAACGGCACTTACGGAACGCGCCCGAGCCAAAATATATAAAACACTCTCCACACTCAATGATGATGAAAGTTGCTCTGACATACTGTAAGAAAAGTCAAATGAGAAATTGGACATGTGTCGCTGGGCCTGCGGGGGAGAAAGTGAATGCGATTGGTTGTTGAGAGACCTGAGGACGTTCTCGCCAAATGCTGGTGTAATTCCAAAAGGGCCGCAGAGTTTAGTTTATTTATAAAGCTTAAGTGTTACGCAGCCTGCCTGTGTTTAGCCATTTTCAGACTTTGTACGGACTGGGTGATCCCGAGCCAGTAAAGATTACAGCATCTTGTTGGTAAAAATGCTGGTAAATAGCCTGTATATCGTACATTCTAGTTGTGCATCACTGTACATGCATTCTAAGCATCATAAATCATAAAATGTCACATAAACGCTTTAGTTCGACTGAGCGTGTACCTGTTTGATTTTTTGCGCAGTTGTACTAACAGACCTAGATAATGCGATTGTAGCTCAGCTTCTTCCATCATGCATACGCTAATCGGACCACTATTGACCTCTGGGTTTAGTGTGAGCTCTGAAAACCCGGTGTCTTTGACGTTCTTCGAATATTCGTTTATACATTGTGCCATGCATACTTGGACAGACAGATGCACTACAAAAAATGTTTTGTCTTATTTTTCAGGAGATATATCTAAACATCCTTAAAACAAGAAAGATTTGCTTGAGAAGCAGAATGGCATAAGATATTAAGTCTTGTTTTCAGAGAAATCTAACAAAATGTGGTGCGATTTCTCCTTAAAACAAGAAAAATCTGTTTGCCAATGGGGTACGAAAAATAAACTTGTTTTCCCTTTGAATCAAGGCTTTTTAGTTTTTCCCCTCCCCATTGGCAAATATTTTTTTTCCAAGTTAAAAGCATAAATGTTACAAAAAAAAACAAGACAAAATATCTAATGCAATTTTGCTTTAGAATGATTAGACTGGAAAAATAAAGACTAAAATACTCAGTAAGAAAATGCAAAAGCGTTGTATTAAACGTAACGCTATAACTGTGCATGTAAATATTCTCAATGAGAAGCACCTGACAATTAAAACATGCAATTCACAATTAGAAAATGGACAATTGTTGCTCATAAGGTTCCAAAACATGAACGAATTACCTGTGTTATTAATGTCCATGTCAAAAAGACATGTTTTGCTTGACATTTAATCAGTTTCTCTCAATAACCCCAGATATATGCTCACGTTTAATACTGTATTGCATAATTAATGAACTAAATACATTGCAACTGATGCATCGCAACCCAAAAATTAGTTGCAGGTCTTGTCTGACGTGACACAGAAAGCGGAGAAAAACAAAGCTAAATTCAAATAATAAAATGCAACTAACCATAGAATCGTGCATTGTTAGAATAGTAAAATAAATAGGCTTATTAACTTTTCAAAGTGAGGAGAAAAAGCTTTCCATTTCTTTAGTTGGCAAGTTGGCAAAATGTGTGTCCAATCAAACCGTACAGTATTTTGGCACAAATTCATCTGTCACTTAGTAGAAGCTTGTCAAATTAGACATATGTCAACATTGACAGGTTGTGCGACATGAACTCGTCCTCAAACAAAACAACACAAGGAAGATCGACACTTGATGTCTAATGTGCAATCTAGGTCCTGAAGCCAAAACAACAGAGAATCACTAGACTGCAAATATCACAGTACTATTATAAACAGAGCAATAGAACCTCAGTTGAGCTCAGTGTTGCAGAAAGACGCTCCTGTGGGTTTAAAAAAACCAGAAGTGTCCTGCATTATTGATTCCTCTTTATTTTTAGCCAAATTCAGGAGGAGGGACTCGCTGTTTTTCCTCTGCAAACATTACGTAAAGCCCCTCAGTGCGATTCATTATTCACGCCACTTTGACATTTAAATGCTGAGAGATGTTTTGAACGTCTTGGGAAGAATTTAAACATCGATTATCATTACGATTGCAGAAAACACCTGCAGCCGAGCATGATGACGACACAACGTTCAATTAACATTTAGAGAAACATTAAATGTGCCTTTTGGTGGGAGACCACACAAGCAGTTCTACAGGTGCACGACTGGAAACTCAACAGATTTATGAGCTGTAGCGAGAGTGTGGGTGTGTGCGTGGATTCAGTCAATTTTTATGACTTTTGGAAACACTTTCAGAACCACTGCGGTTTCAGACAAACCACTGAATATGTGCGTCAATCACACATGCACACAAACACACACTTTGAGCAGGAAACCTTTAGTATTTGCCTTTATGAGTAAAATATCAGCGAGACAGAAATGAAGAAGATTAGAAATAGCTGTTGGTTTGTTCCACTTAATGTTTAAATCTGATCATAAGAGTGCTGCGCACAGCGAAATATAATACTCATATGAGACTCTGAGGTTCATTTAGTGACACGGAGTACAATTCCTAATTGTTGAATGTTTCAGAACTTTACGGTGCATTCACGTCATGTCGGAATTACTGTAATTACAAGAGGACAACTCGGAAATTATTTAGTGTTATCACACAGTGCACTGCGATACTTGATTCTGATTGGTCAACTGTGCCATCCAGCGGTCTGATATTTCTCAATAACAACCCCACGTCCGGGGATAAAGTGATATTTTACCGGTCATCCGGGTATTGCGAGTCATTTTTCCTACTTCTCGTATCACTCTGTGATCTCTACAATTAAGCTAATAAAATTATTTCAACTCAAATCAATCTGTTATGTCAATTTATTTATTTGACAAGTAGTTGTGTAATAAGCGGGATAATGAGGGGTCAGATGGTCATTACTTAGAAAATAAACACCAACAAAACCTGATGCAAACTGGAGGTGGAATTCAGCTGTTTCTGGAGACTCTGCGGCCTCTTTCTTCTTCAATTATTTACTTTCTTCAAAGTAAAAACATTTCATGTGTATTTATTTAGTAGGTAGCCATGTAATCCGTGGGATAATGAGCAGTCAGACCCTTCAGGGTGATAGAGGAGCCCTTCGCTTGGTGTTAGCTGTGCACAAGAGACGCGGGAAGCTGCACGGTACAGAACTTGCGCTCCCTGCATGTTTCACGGGATCAAGACGAAACCTGTTCAGGTTTCCCAATTTGGAATGCCCAATTCCCACTACTTAGTAGGTCCTCATGTTGGCGCGGTTACTCACCTCAATCCGGGTGGCGGAGGATAAGTCTCAGTTGCCTCCGCTTCTGAGACCGTCAATCTGCGCATCTTATCACATGACTCGTTGTGCATGACACCGCGGAGACTCACAGCATGTGGAGGCTCATGCTACTCTCAACGATCCATGCACAACTTACCACACGCCCCATTGAGAGCGAGAACCACTTAAATCACAACCATGAGGTGGTTATCCCACGTGACTACCCTCCCTAGCAACCGGGCCAATTTGGTTGCTTAGGAGACCTGGCTGGAGTCACTCAGCACACCCTGGATTTGAACTCGCGACTCAGGGATGATAGTCAGCGTCAATACCAGATAGACAGATAGATAGATAGATAGACAGATAGATAGACAGACAGACAGACAGATAGATACATGGACAGACGGACAAACAGACAGACAGATGGACAGACGGACAGACAGATAGACAGAAAGACAGATCGATACATGGAAGGACAGACAAACAGACATAGATAGACACAGACAGACGGACGGACAGACAGATACATGGACGGATGGACGGACAGACAGACAGACAGACACATAGATGGATGGATGGATGGACGGACAGACAGACATAGACAGACAGACAGACAGATAGATAGATACATGGACGGATGGACGGACAGACAGACAGACAGATAGATAGATACATGGACGGATGGACGGACAGACAGACAGACAGACAGACAGACAGATAGATAGATACATGGACGGCCGGACGGACAGACAGATAGATAGATAGATTGATACATGGACGGACAGACAGACAGATAGATAGATAGATGGATAGACGGACATACAGATGGACATACAGATAGACAGACAGACAGATAGATTGATATATGGATGGACAGACAGACAGACATAGATAGACAGACAGACAGATAGATAGATACATGGACGGACGGATGGACATACAGACGGACAGACAGATAGATTGATACATGGATGGACAGACAGACAGACAGATAGATAGATAGATGGATAGATGGATAGATGGATAGACGGACTGACGGACAGATAGATGGATAGACGGACGGACGGACAGACAGATAGATAGAAGATTAAAGGTTTTGTTTACATTTAAGGTTTTTTATCTCCGTTGGAGTTTGAATGGTTTTGGCCCATTTAAAAATTCCATCAAATGGAAGTCTATGGGATTTTGGGGATATTTGATTATTCGCTGTGTGAATACCGTAATCCCAATCAGTTAGAAAAGTCAAAGCCACCTGGGTCAGAACAGTCTGAAGGTCTGTGCCAAGTTTGGTGGATGTAGCTTGAAAGCGCTAGGATGAGTAACGGTCAGAAATTTTGGTCTTGGTTTCTGAAAAAACCCTAAACCATGTCTGTAGAATAACAGTAGGCTGGTTGTGTCAAGCCAACATAAATAAAAACCCCTCATTAAAACAACAGAGAATCTGACACTCTACACCAAAATCAAAGACCCGCAACAAAAACAACCACAACACTTTTAACAAATTTAGCATTTTACAAAATTAGTACAAACGACTCGTAATAGCAAGAGACAATGGTCAAATACATGGAGCAATTCTAAATGATCTGCATCCTGCATTAATCCAGCGTTAATCAGGTTCATTAAAAATCTTAATGAAGATTGGAATGAGTGGGTTTGTGAGGTTAATGACACCTGTACTGAACATAATTTCTCACCTCGGCTAGCTTGTACGGCACGATCAATCTCTCTCCCACGGTTACCGTCTTCCGTGTGGTCAGAGCTTCAAAAAGCATTTCCTCCTTCACCTGTTTGTTAAAAAAAAACACAAAGAGAGAATGAATGCTTTTGAGTAATAAACATTATTTCTAATGACTGACAAAGACCTTGAAAACAAAACACCAAGCGCAGTTTTTGCGGGCAAAATGGCATAAACCGCTACAATGAAGCTCTGTAAAACAACTGAAACATAAAATCTGTTTGGACAGTAGGTTTTGCATTACTGAATGAATGTTGAGATGTAAATCTTAAACACAGTTTGGCCCATGGCGCTTTCGCAAAAACCACCGACAGATGCAAGAGATGTTATCCTCCCAAATATTTGGCTATAAATGCCTCAAATGCATATAAACATCCATTTCATCCCATTATTGTACATAAACCCAAGTGTTTTACTGTGGTGAAATTGTGCGTTTGTATTCTTTGTGGTGTACTGCAAAACTATTTTCGCTAACATTATCATAACCAACTAAAACATTGCAAAAATGAATACTGTATGTAAAATATTGGCGCCTATCATTAATGGATCGTAGAACTGGCTGATATATCCAATATTCATGATTTGCGATGATTTTGTTGCCGATATAAATCTAAGCAACATTGTAAATATTACAATGATTTTAATGCACTTTTTATTTGGAAATTAAGTTTCCTTAAGAGTGTTTCATAAGATTAGGCTAATGATCATTCTTTGTCTTGCGATTTTTTTAATAGCATATCCGATTTCAGCTTCAACAAATACGCTGTTGGAGTTCGTAAGCATGATTCAGTCTTTAATTGATTCAATGATTCAATTGCATCATTACTCCAAAAAGTGCCTGTAACTCTCTTTGTGACGTGTTTCATATATTGCAATGTTTTAATAAAAAAATCCAAGTTTAGGAAAATGGTAGGACTGGGTAAACATATCAATTTTCAGATTTGCAATCTTTATCTCGATATTGATTCTTAAATCCCAAGATCGATCTTTTATAATATGCACAACTATTTACAATGTGATCGCATATTAACAAAATTTTGCGCTCTGCGGCTAAATGAGGTAAAGTCATTAGAATCCTCTTTTGTTAACATGCGTTCATTTACAGATGTTCTTTACAGAACTGCCGGTTTTCTTAAAGAGACAGTACCAGTTTTTAAGCATGTGTTCAACAAATTAATGTAAATACTTGTAAATAGTATAAATTATGCATTAAATAATAAACAAGTAACAAAATAGAATATATCGTGGCTGTCTGATGAAAAGCACGTATCTCCAAAAAATTTATTTTTCAAGAGCATGGAAAAACACTTTTCTCATAAACAATCTTACAAAATGAATCGAAAATAATATTATCATAAATAGAATTGTATAATTACACATCTTTTAGTGAACTGTTCGATATTTTAATTGGATTTTTGTTAGCGAACATGGACCCGTTTTTCTTATCATGGGTTCCAATGGCGCATGTTCGAGTCTGACTGTTCGAGTTCCCAGAACTCAGTTGGTAGGTTATCGATTGTTAGAGAATTTATTTTTGGATATAATCTGAGCTTTCTCTTACTATTTTAGATCGAAATCAGTTTTATGACTAGGGTTACTAGTCCGGTTGTTGAGCGGTTTCCAGATGCGTTTTCCGGGTCCAACGCGTCAAAGTTTTAGGAAGATGGAAATCTGGCAACCGTATATGGCTGGTATAGTCTACTTTTTAAAGCAATCTGACATTGTGCATGCATGAATGGCTTTGGTTGGCAAGGAAATCACAGAGCCAGCACGATGTAGGCAATCTCTTCACTACACTTCAGCCAAACAACTGAGGTAAATTAGTTGACGCTCTTCAAAACATTAGGGCGGGACATATGGTTTTGATGGACACTTCTCAAGGCCAATGGAGATACTTGTTAAACAGCCTGATTAAACATCTTTTCATTGGTCATTTTGATGCACCATTCAAACAGGAGGAAGAGGTAATTCGTCGCATTCCATCTATGGTAAAAAGTCTAAATTGTCAAAAGTGGAGAAACGTGGGGGCCTGGGTAGCTCAGCAAGTAAAAACGCTGACTACCACACCTGGAGTCGCGAGTTCGAATCCAGGGCGTGCTGAGTGACTCCAGCCAGGTCTCCTAAGCAACCAAATTGGCCCGGTTGCTAGGGAGGGTAGAATCACATGGGGTAACATCCTCGTGGTCACTATAATGTGGTTCTTGCTCTCGGTGGGGCGCGTGGTGAGCTGTGCGTGGATGCCGCGGAGAATAGCGTGAAGCCTCCACATGCGCTACGTCTCCGCGGTAACGCGCTCAACAAGCCACGTGATAAGATGCGCAGATTGACGGTCTCAGACGCGGAGGCAACTGAGATTCGACCTCCACCACCCGGATTGAGGCGAGTCACTACGACACCACGAGCGCATTGGGATTTGGGCATTCCAAATTGGGGAGAAAAAGGGGAGAAAAAAAAGTGGAGATACGTGTTTCTCATCGGACAGCGACAACATGCTAAATAATATCATATTTATTAATAGAATGCATGGATTTGTCAATTTTAAAAAGGCTAAATTGTGACCAAAATGATGAAAAAACAAATTAAATATAATTTGTAAAATGTATATTTTCGTAATGTACCTAGCTGTATAATTAATGGCATTAGCTGAGAGATAAAACTGATTTTATATGTAAGCAAAATGGATATTATAACTGCAATACAGTATACACATATGAATCAATATCGTATCGAAACTGAATCGAATCGGGAGCATGTGAATCAGAATCGAATCGGGAAATCTGTATCAATGTCCAGCCTTAGCAAATAGTGCTGTTTATTACTATGTAATGTTCTATTGGTTCATGTGAATGAATATTTTCTATATAATTTTCATTCAGTAAAAAACAGTACAGAAAACATCCATAGTAGGTTTTGTAAAGTTGTCATATATCGTCTCACCTCCATCAGTTCAGAAACAATCGGAAGCACCTCTGGGTTACAGATATCGATGGAGTCATCTCTGTACGTTTTCTTTTTGTAGCGAATATTCCCCAGGTGAAGAATGGCAGACAGTAAAGAGAAGATTCTACAGAGAGGAAGACATGTTTAAATGACAGATTATGTTTACAGTCATTATACAGAGAACTGTTCAAAATTTCTTGTATCTCAGTGAAATGTTCAGAATCAGTTATTCAGTGGTAGTTTGACTTCCTGAAGAGTGTAAAGACTGTAACACTTTCAAAACGTTCATCGGTTTGTTTGAGCGGCACAACATGTCAACTTGCGTTTGGGGTGGGACTATCTGACCTGTGGTAGACGGGGGTGGGGCAGTATGAGTGTTTGGGGAAAATGTATGAAAACAGTCGCTAACGGCACAAAAATTATACACTTAAGCTATGTCCAGACTAATGCGTTTTAAGCTTTTTGAAAACACTCTTCCAAGTGGATCAATTTGAAAACGCCGTCTTCACGTCGTAGTGTGGACTGGGAAAACGGACACATTGAAAAACGATGATGTTGTTGTCATGTGACACAGTCATGCAATCCATTCAACCCAAAACAATCAAGACGGCGGCCTATGTTGTAGCGGTGCTGTTGTTTGCGCTGTTAAAGATAAACGTTACTTTGTACAACCTTCAAACTGCATTCCTTCAGAGGCGACGGGAAGCTTATTTAAAATTAGTGTCCAGCAGCGGAGCACCAGGATAATTGCCTTTTAGACCGTACGTGGAACGGCAATTTTCCACATGCACAGTAAGGGGACTTAAGTGTTTTCATCTGTTTCAGTGTGAACGAGCAACTTTTCAAAAACGTTTAAAAATGGCAGGGTGGAGAGGACTGAGTAGCTCAGCGAGTGTTGACGCTAACTATCACCCCTGGAGTCGTGAGTTCAAATCCAGGGCGTGCTGAGTGACTCCAGCCAGGTCTCCTAAGCAACCAAATTGGTCCAGTTGCTAGGGAGGGTAGAGTCACATGGGGTAACCTCCTCGTGGTCATGATTAGTGGTTCTCGCTCTCAATGGGGCGTGTGGTAAGTTGTGTGTGGATCGTGGAGTGTAGCATGAGCCTCCACATGCTGTGAGTCTCCGCGGTGTCATGCACAACGAGTCACGTGATAAGATGCGCAGATTGACGGTTTCAGAAGCGGAGGCGACTGAGACTTTTCCTCCGCCACCCGGATTGAGTTGAGTAACCGCGCCACCACGAGGACTTAGTAAGTAGTGGGAATTGGACATTCCAAATTGGGGAGAAAAGGGAATAAAATAAAAAAATATATAAATAAAAAAAATGGCAGGGTGGATGGAGAGCATTTGGAAAACAAAAACTTTAAAATGTATCCGGATTAATGTGGATGTAGCCTTAACCAATAAAAGACTACTCTTTCGTAATCAAAGGTTCTGTTAGCGATTTTAGCTGTTTAGCTAACTTTGGCCACACCCCCTCTCTGAAACCCTGCCCTCTAAAAACATGTCAGCCAATCCGATGTCAGCAAACCTGAACGCACATAATGACTGACAGGCAGAGAGCATTTCTTATTTTTAAGTTTTCATAAATTTTTCCTCTTGGTTTTTCACTGATATCTGTCCTGACTCATGTAGTAAAGACATTTTAGGCATGCTATCCCATAAAAATATCACTAACAGCACTTTAAAGACCTACAGAGTAAAATACAGTGCACTATGGTTTCATCATCAGTTCTGAATTCTCTGGCTCTCTCAGGGTTTCTCGACGGTAACTCACTGTTTTCTCGTGGCGGGCAAGAATCCCACCATCTCCATCGCCAACTGGAGCCGCTCGAAGTCATGCTTCAAATCTTCCCCTTCAACTATGAAACAGTCCTGCATGAGCGAAGACAAACACAGCTTTAATAAACCCAGAAAACTCCCTCACATTGCAGAAACAAACCCTCAGTCTTAGAGGCTCTTAAATGCTGTCGGATCACTGGCTTTTCAAGCAAATATAACAAACGACTAAAGAAGACTTGGAATATAGTGCACGTGTCATATGGACTAAGTTTATGATACTTTATTGGTGCTTTTTGGAGCGTTTTGTAAAATGATGTGTTCCACAGAAGTCAGTCATAGGGGTTTGAAAAAAATCGAGCATGAGTATCATGATGACAATGTTTATTTGTGGTTGAACCGTTCCTTTGAGAGAAGACAAAACAAATGTAAGCAACTTAAACTTCAAGGTCACACTTGAACAGACCAGCATGAATTCATACAAATACATGTTTGAGACAGAAAAAAAGGCTTCTTGATACACAAAAATCTTTCATTTCACGTACCTTACCAATTATAATGGAATAAAAACAACAGTGACACTAATAAATGTTTGTGAGAAACTGCAGTGCGTGGGAGCGATTATTGATTCAGGTGAACTGAGGTCATGTGACTTCCTGCACACTGAAGCCAAATGCCAATATGAAAAAAAACCCACAAACCACCAACACTGACGCCAGACGCAGACCAGCAGCAGATCAAGTGCTAACTGTTGCCACACAGCTCGCGCGGTGTGTCTGCAGTCATGACTAAGTAAATTAAGTCCTCTTACATGGAGTTAAATAGATTGTCTTCCATAAAGCGCTTGATTAACCACTGCTGCTAATCAGGTTTGGTCATTTACCCAGAACACCACACAAGCAGAGAGAAGATTCACTGCACCATCAGCAGCCGATAAAAGCTCAGACACGCAAACAAAACAAAAGTGCTGCAAACGAAAAAAACAAAGTGCGATGGAGTGCAGGGGAGGCTGAAAAGCTCTACACACACAACACAAACATATGATACTGACCAGCTCAGTTTCATAGTAATTTCCCCAGTGCTGAGACTGTCTGTTGACTGTCTTTGTTATCTGGAAAGCAGGTAGATGAGTTAAGAGCGACAGTCACAAACACAGATACACAAACACACATTTACTTAGCTATCTAAATGGGAACATGATTATAAATAGACTAACTATATATATATATATATATATATATATATATATATATATATATATATATATGTTTATTTTTGTAAAAATTTTTGCCAATTGAGCACAACAGTGCCGCCCACTTTTTCAGCTGTCTGGGTTCTGGAAGTATTTTTCCCATTAATTATTTCCATAGGGATTTCATTAAATCCTTCATAAAAGAGTTGTAAGCTGTGAACCAAACCAATAAGCTCTGAGGTGAATCACAACATTACAATCTTTGATTTGAAGCACAAAAGTATTTAACCCCTAAATTCACGGACGTTTTGCCAAACATTATTACATACCTTGCGACCAGTGGCGTAGTGGCTGTGTATGCATGGTATGCAGTTGCATATGGGCCTGGGGGGGGGGGTAAAGGGGGCCCATGAAGGCAATCTCTACCAAGGGGGTACCAGGAATGCTCGTTGCATATGGGCCTGTACCACACAAGCTACGCCACTGCTCGGGACTTTAGCGACCCACATAGTGTCAAATTTTCAAAGCATTTTAAGAAAATACTACAAAAGAATATATTCTGACATATGTTGATGTTTTATTTTTCATATCAAAGAGATAATGCAACAAATCTAGAACAGGATTCATTACTTCCACACTGAATTTTCATAAGATGCAACTGGCTGTCAAACATGTATTGAGCTACAGTACATAATACAGCTCTGGGAAAAATTAAGAGACCACTGCAAAATGATCAGTTATTCTCTGGATTTAATATTTATCGGTACGTGTTTGAGTAAAATGAATATTTTTGTTTTATTCTATAAAGTACTGACAACATTTCTCCCAATTTCCAAATAAAAATATTGTCATTTAGAGCATTTATATGCAGAAAATGACAACTGGTCAAAATAACACAAACGATGCAGTGTTTTCAGACCTCGAATAATGCAAAGAAAACAAGTTCATATTCATTTATAATCAACACAATACTAATGTTTTAAGAGTTCAGAAATCAATATTTGGTGGAATAACCCTGATTTTCAATCACAGCTTTCATGCATCTTGGCATGCTCTCTACCAGTCATTCACATTGCTGTTGGGTGACTTTATGCCACTCCTGGTGCAAAAATTCAAGCAGCTCAACTTTGTTTGATGGCTTGTGTCCATCCATCTTCCTCTTGATCACATTCCAGACATTCAATGGGGTTCAGGTCTGGAGATTGGACTGGCCATGACAGGGTCTTGATCCGGTGGTCCTCCATCCACACCTTGATTGACTTGGCTGTGTGGCATGGAGCATTGTCCTGCTGGACAAACCAATCCTCAGAGTTGGGGAACATTGTCAGAGCAGAAGGAAGCAAGTTTTCTTCCAGGGTAACCTTGTACGTGACTTGATTCATGCATCCTTCACAAAGACGAATCTGCCCGATTCCAGCCTTGCTGAAGCACCCCAGATCATCACCGATCCTCCACCAAATTTCACAGTGGGTGCGAGACACTGTGGCTTGAAGGTCTCTCCGGGTCTCCGTCTAACCATTAGACGACCAGATAGAGGATCGGTGATGATCTGGAGGTGCTTCAGTAAGGCTGGAATCGGGCAGATTCGTCTTTTTGAAGGACGCAAAGATTGTGATATACTAAAGAGATGTGGGATGGGTTACAAGGCGTGGAATGAGGTCCCGAGTCACTAAAGACCTGATGTATGATTTAAGAGTAAAAAAAAAAAAAAAACTATCTCATGTAGCACTGCGAATTATGCTATCAAATTAATAACATTTAAATATAAAACTATCATAGAAGTATAGAACAATATATATATATATATATATATATATATATATATATATATATATATATATATATATATATATATATATATATAATTTTTTCTCCCCTTCTTCTCCCAGTTTGGAATCCCCAATTCCCAATGTGCTCTAAGTCCTCGTGGTGGCGTAGTGACTCGCCTCAATCCAGGTAGCGGAGGACGAATCTCAGTTGCCTCCGCGTCTGAGACCGTCAATCCACGCATCTTATCACGTGACTTGTTGAGCGCGTTACCGCGGAGACGTAGCGCGTGTGGAGGCTTCATGCTATTCTCCGCAGCATCCACACACAACTCACCACGCGCCCCAACGAGAGCGAGAACCACGTTATAGCGACCACGAGGAGGTTACCCCATGTGACTCTACCCTCCCTAGCAACCGGGCCAATTTGGTTGCTTAGGAGACCTGGCTGGAGTCACTCAGCACGCCCTGGATTCGAACTCGTGACTCTAGGGGTGGTAGTCAGCGTCTTTACTCGCTGAGCTACCCAGGCCCCTAGAACAATATATTTTAATTATATTGTAAAATATTCAGATATATACAAATATATCAGTAGTTTGAGAGTGTAGGGAGAGCGACTCGATTGAGTCATCCACAGTGCATCATGGGAGTGGGCGGAGCTGCAGAGCTCTTTTGATGTGCTTTGTTCGCTGGTGGAACAATCATGCATATTGCACTTTTATGGCTTTCGAATACTTTTTGAATAAGAGTTTTGAAAAGTAAAATAATTAAGTTTTCGTTTAAATTCAGCAATTTATTTGTGTATACTTGTGTACATTTGCTGTTAGTAAATATAAAAGCATTACTGTATATTGGCCATTGGCCACCCTGCTCTAGAGACATCTGAATCGGCCAATCACTAATCAAGTTTTTAATGTGTTGAATGCATCGCGGTGCATTTTAAAACCTACAAACCCACACAGACTAGAACACACATCCAAATGAAGATGGCCTGTTATTAACACAAGCTTGAGTTTTCCTTATTAAATTACTGCTAGATATTTCTACACTAATCAGATCCATACTTCCTTCTGAGAATCTAAACACAGGTATATTATAGAAGTTCTACAGCGCCGTGTCAAATCTTCGGCACAAAGCTGGCACACATATTCGGCACTAACACGCTGTCGCTGTTTTACTTGGGTGACTGTCACACACAGACTGTATTTGGTGTGCGTTAATAGTTGAAACTGCCTCCACTAGCGCTGGCGACGATCTCCATAGCAACAGCGGCACCCGACAACAGCCTCAGCATCCTCCAGCTCTTTGTGTCGCCAGGGATTATAAGGCATGTTTTATTTAGTGAAAATGAGCTTAGAAGAGGATTTCACTGTTGTTCTTTTCATTTCAGAAACGTTGAAAACGTTTGAGTGAATGAACAAAGAGTGGGTTATCTGTGCTGCGAATATAATGTTCTATTTTACACACAACCGCACTCATAAATCATGTCATTTTAAATAACGCAACAGCTGTACCTGATTCAGGTAATGATACTCCTCTGGTTTGAGCAGATGGAATGATTTTCTCTCTTCTTCACTCGCACCAGCCAACAGATAATAAAACACATGATAGTTCCTGTGAGAGAAAGATCATACAGCATCAACAAATCTAATGTGAATGCATCTACATGCACAAGATTTGGCTTTTTCATCACGCAGAGCCACCGCATGATATCAAAAGACTTGGAATAGAGCGTACTAGTCATATGGACTACTTTTACGATACTTTTATGGTGCTTTATGGAGCTTGAGAGACTCTGGTCATTGTATACTTTCACTGTACAGAAAAGGACAGTTCGGCGACTTTTCAAAATATTTTATTATTGCGTTCCACAGAGGAAAGAAAGTCGTTTGGAAATGACGTGAGGGTGAGTAACACAAATAATTGTCTTTATACTCGAACACTAGCCATATTCTAGACCTAACCAATACAGCATCCAATAACAATCTGTGAGCATTTTAATTATAAACACATCATTTTATTGGCATTTGAATTTCCACCCTTTCACTTTGGTATAACATAAATGTAAAGAGTAGAATCATATGCATCTTATAAATATCAGCAGACCATATGTCTAACAAGTATGAATACATAATTTGACATTTTACAATAAAGTTAACACATCTACATATATATATACAGTATAACATCTCTCTCTCTCTCTCTCTCTCTCTCTCTCTCTCTCTCTCTCTCTCTCTCTCTCTCTCTCTCTCTCTCTCTCATATATATATATATATATATATATATATATATATATATATATATATATATATATATAAATAACATTTGTTAATCCATTAGGCTTCATGAACTAACAATAAACAATATTTCTGAGCATCCGCTGAAGGGGAAATTAAGTATTTTTGTCTTGTTTTTCAGTAGATATATCTAAACATCCTTAAAACAAGAAAAATGACTTGCAGAATGGGCATAAGATATTCAGTCTTGTTTTCAGAGAAATCGAACAAAATTTGGTGGGATTTATGCTTAAATCAAGGAAAAACTATTTGCCAATGGAGTACGAAAAATAAACTTGTTTTCCCTTTGAATCAAGTTTTTTTCTTACCACATTGGCGAATCGTTTTTTGTTTTTTTGTGTGTGTATTATGCGCATAATAGTTACAAAATTGTGTTAGATTTCTCTGAAAACAAGACAAAATATCTCATGGTATTTTGCTTCTCTAGTAAATGTATCAGGTTTTACTGGAAAACAACAAAAATACTGATTGAGAAAGATTTTTTGCAGTGTTAATTAATCTTGGTTATTGACAATTTAAAAATGTACAATTGTTTCATTGTTGGTTCATGTTAGTTTATAATGTAGTTAACTAATATTAATAAATACAACCTTATTGTAAAGTGTTACAATTGTAATTTGACACACCTCTCATTGTGCTCTTGATAAACCAGCCGAGATTTTTCCAAAAGATATTTCTCCACATAAGCTCTGAAATCAACAATCAGTGCAAAAAAGTTAAACGACGTTAAAAATCACTCCTGAAACAACCGCCTCGGAGTCTGTCTTACCCTCTCACAGTTCCACGCTCCTGGTAGTTCACTTGGATGAACTTGCCGAAACGACTGGAATTATTATTATGGGCAGTTTTGGCGTTTCCAAAAGCCTGAGGAGAGAAAAAAAAAGACTTTAAGGAGCGAAACAACAGATTAAACATACGTACATACTATCCATTAAACCAGTCGAATGTATAGCTCATAACTGCGGAACAAAAGTGACAATGGATCCCCCAATTCTCATAACTGTAATGCACAAATCTCATTCTCACTTCTGTAATGGGAAGAAAACAATAGTAGTTAAAATTTAATAAATAAAATGATTTACGAAATAAATACATATTTAAACATCAAGGTAGTATTTGTCTTACTGCCTTTAATGCTGATTTAAACAACAAAAATAACTGTATAACAGTCATTTTTATTATAATACAGTAACATGACAGAATATTAATACATTAACGAGAATCACCATTGAAAATACTGAGAATTACAACAACAAAACAAACTCAGACGTAAAGTGGACATGCATTTCGTTTTTAATTGTATTTATTCGTATTTATCAGGGACAATACTAACGTCAAAAACAAAACAAAAATCTTGACCGTCCTAAAATAGGCTTCATAATTTATTTATTTCGTATTTTCTTTTGATTTCAGAGTGAAATGTGAGCTGGAAATGTTTCCATGGCATTCGGCCATTTAAGCAGGGATAACTTCTCCAAGTGAATCTTCGAGCTGCACCAATCGCTCCATTCAAACTGTCCCAGCGAGACTTCTTTCGATTCAAACTTTACGATGTGGAACAGCGAGTCCCTCCTGCACTGCTTACACTGGACGTCATGCAGAAACACACACAGATTTGTCGACACGCTGCTGCGAGCATTTCAACATGATGAAGCAGCCTTCGATACGTCTAAAGAGAGAATTGAACTTTTCTCTGCAGGTTTCCATGTGATTCTGTCCCGTGTTCAGAGTTTACAGTGTTTATAACTGAATTCTAAAGCTGCCTTTTTGATGACATCATCACCCACCATCCTTCCAGTGTTTTGCACTCTCTGAATGACACAACGGGGCCACTCACAGGGGTCAGGGGTCAGGGGTCAAACGAGAGGGAGGCCGATGGCTGAGGAGGTGAAGTTTAGGCAAACACAGACTGTATTACATGAAGTCGAGTCGAGAGTATCTGTGTGTGGGTGTTAGCTTGATTAATGGCAAGGAATGTGTGAACCTGATGAAGTGAATATTAACACGGCTGTGAACTCTCTAGAATCTTCCAGAAGTCTGTAGAGTCACACTGGAAGCTGTTAGAACTTCAGACCACCCTGTTATGAAGAACTGACTGCTTCTGTATGACCAGAGTAGGCTGTTTTCTAGTAAAACAATCTCAAGCTCTTTTTTATTTTTATTTTTTATCCCCTTTTCTCCCAGTTTGGAACGCACAATTCCCACTACTTAGTAGGTCCTCGTGGTGGCGCGGTTACTCACCTCAATCCGGGTGGCGGAGGACAAGTCTCAGTCTGCTCCCGCACGGGTTAAACGAGGGATTAACGAGGGATGCGAGTGACAGCGACAGTGGTTAATCATAGCTGCAGGGTAAAGGGTTGTGACACCTCTATACACATCTTACTCTCGGCAAAATATCACAGACACTTCATTAACTGCACAATCTTCATCTGTAATCCTGTCATTCTAATACACGCACGAACACATTCGCATTACACAATAACACACACCTTTGTGAAACTTTAACACTTGTGGTCACTATGAAAACACTGTCAAGTGGATATTCTTCTAAAGACTACTTCTGTGTTCTTCAAAAGCAAGTTAGACTAACCAAACTGTATGGGTTTAGAACAACGTGAGTTGAGTAATTAATGACTGAAAGTTCATTTTTGGGTGAACTATTCCTTTAACATTCATAACTGAACACAGCTTGCTATTGTTTTATAAATTTGTAAGCAAACTGGCCAAGAAATGAACTTTACCAAATGGACCCTTGTTACATTTTTGGGTTAAGAACATGGAAGTAAACGAAACTTCTATCTGCTTTCCCATTTGCCCCTGCAGCAAAAAGTGAGGGGGTGATGTTGGAGGGGTCGAGGAGGCCGATTGCACCACCTTTAGTGAGCCGCTGGTGCCCCCCCTTTACATGGCGCCCCTATGCATTGCATAACTTGCATATATGGTTTTTGCAGCTCTGGAAGTAATAATAGAAAAAACAAAACTATGGCATGTTGAGCGCGTTACCGCGGAGACATAGTGCATGTAGAGGCTTCACGCTATTCTCCGCGGCATCCACGCTCAACTCACCACGCGCCCCACTGAGAACGAACCACATTATAGCGACCACGAGGAGGTTACCCCATGTGACTCTACCCTCCCTAGCAACCGGGCCAATTTGGTTGCTTAGGAGACCTGGCTGGAGTCACTCAGCCGCCCTGGATTCGAACTCGTGACTCTAGGGGTGGTAGTCAGCGTCTTTACTCGCTGAGCTACCCAGGCCCCTAGAACAATATATTTTAATTATATTGTAAAATATTCAGATATATACAATATATACTCGCTGAGCTACCCAGACCCCCTCGACAGTCAGTTGTTAATTAAAAACCTTTAATTCTAATCACACATGAATGCTCTAAAGAACCCGTGCACATCTTCTCTCTTCATCTGCACTCACTCGCTGATGCTGGTAGTCTTAAAGAGACAGTACAGATTTATCATGTGTTCTACATTTCAATGTAATTACATGTTTATTGTATACTTGCCAAATTTGTACTATATATATATATATTATACTGTATACTGTATATACACAGTATATATGCAACATATGCAATTTCAAGACATTTATTGATAAAATAGGCTGACCAGTATGATGCAAAACTATTAATAAATAATATAATTAGTCAAATTAATATTTTTTGTACCTAGAATGGTTACCTAAGAGGTAAGAAGGTCCCTGAATAATTAACAGCATCAGCTGAAAGAGAAATTCTTTCATATGTAAGCAAAAACTAAAAGTTAACAACAATTAACCATGGTTTTACTATATTAAACCTGATGCAGTAATCACATTTTTTGAAGTGCGAAACATGGTTTCAAAAACCATGGTGTTACTATAGTAAAATCATTTCCATGCAGAATGACTTGGAAGATTTTTAGAGAATGATTGTGTTGATTTTGATAAAATAATGTATAAATTGAAGAAGAAAAAAAAATGCTAGATTTACGCTGCTAAATTAAGCCGGAAATGCATCACAGTCCGTGAAACGGGTGCATTTCTAAATTTCCGCTCTACTGTGACTAGAGACAGAAAGATCAAATCAAATCTGTTCATTATGTGCTGATATTCTACAGTTTATTTCCAGAGGTAGAGCAGCTAATGCCAATCACGTTAGCTGCCTAATTAAACAACAACAGCGCAACACCGCAGATCCGCGACTAGCCTGCGGACACAAACGCGAGGATCGGTGTTGCTTTCACAGTTCAAGCAGCTGCAGGCAGAAGTCAACCTTTACAAAGATCCTGGATCACACAAAAACTCTGTTCCTCTGGTTATCATAAAACAGGTCTCAGATCAGTGTACGTAGCCTGGCTAAACATAAATACGTCAAACATACATTATTTACACCGTATTTGCAACACAAGCTGCATATGCAGCAAATACACCCTGCAACGCCAAGAACGACTGTGTATTCTGCATCCACCGCACAGCTTTATAATAAGAGATGGAGTGTTCCTGTGGCGGACTTTCTCTGCGTCTTCATAAATTGTGTGTGACATCAGCATCTGTTTTAAATTGACTCTAGGAAACGTTCTCAGCGCTCAAAAAACATTCGGATTGCGCTGCGTATTCAACAGGAATGACTGTGAGCTAGGCGGGAGTCTCGACAGCACTCGCTCACACACACGGCCCAAACCTGCCTTTGATTCGACCTGATGAAAAGCCAATTCCCCAAACGAGCTTTGACAGGCGTGGTGACTACATGCTGGAGCTCTGGGCTTTGCGTTTTAGCGTTAACGTGCCGAGCGTTGCAGACTAGCAGTCAATCTGAGTGAACAGAAACACACACTTATGCTGAGTTTGCTGCTTTAGAGGTTGAAATTCAAGACGTTTGGAGATGTGTGGCAAAAGACTATCAAGACATTTTTGGGTCATGTTTCAATCCATAATTAAAAATAAAAATATAGATATTTTGCTTAAAGCAAATTAACATTTTAGCCAGTAGACAGCATGGCCACTCTCTAGATTTATTAGAACACCGCAAAACAGAGAACATTAAATGCACACACAGTCAAGCAATGTAGGTCAACACTTGGCAAGGTGCAATTATACTCACACACACACACACACACACACACACACACACACACACACTAATATCCAAATACACACGCAAACTCTTAAAAAACTGACATTATCGGCACATATTAAATGCACGATCATGCCGTAGAATACCAGAAAGGTCAGCTAATTTTGTATAAAAACAAGATAAGATGCTTTAAACATAAAACAATGTTTTATTAAAAAGACAAGTCTTTTTATGAAGCGGAGCAACTTATCACATCTTAAAGAATTACTGCAAAGATAAACATTTCTATCTTTTGATTAATGTGCACAATAACACCAGGAACGTGTATTAAGTCGAGGACGTCTGATATTGGATTTTGCCGATTCCGATAACTTAGCTGGTGGAAAAGGCCAAATGCAAAAAGTATCAAATTTAAACACTATAATATAAACACTTATGTAGGGTAAATACTGTATGAGCTGTAAATCAACAGTAGGTCATTAAAGATCGCTTGTCATAATTGTCCAGTATTCTGGTATTACATAAAAACAGACGTTTTTCCTTTTCTCTAGTGACACCATCGGTTAAAATCAACATGAAAATAAGCATGAAATTATAATTAACTTATATCTACCTAACAACTAAATGACTCCGGAGCAATCACTTTTATAACATTAGCAGAAAAATATTGTAGCTGATATTTGTGTTGTAAAAAACGCTATACAAATAAATATGACTTGACTATAACCGATAGTTCCAAAAAGCAAATATCGGCACTGATGAGTAAAACCGATATATCGTTCGACCTCTTGTATTGCTGACATCTTTGTTGGATCTGAATAATTGTCAAATGTGCACTTATGATCAAAAACATAACATCACAAACAGAGCACTTACAAAAAATCTAAAGTTCTGGCAAACTAGCCGCAAATTTGCCACTCGTTGTTTTCACATGCAAGTGAGCTTGTGATTCGCCGCAAATGTTTGCCAGAAGTTTGCAGCTCTTCACCGGTAGTGGTGAACCTGAAGCAAACCTCTAGCAACAATGGACAATTTGCCACAAGTTTGCCAGAAAGCTAATTTGATCAGTGAAGAATTTGCGACAAGTTAGTAAAGATTTTTGTAAGGGATAACATCTATTAGCGCAGCTAACAGATATCATGATCGAAACATACAAGGTCAAATTTGTCATGAACTCACAATTTGTTTGTTTTCACGAAAGAATTTTTCAATCAGTCATCGACAGTCAACCTGGACTAGGATACGATCCCTCTGGACTTATAGCAGAGCCAGAGAGAAAATCGCTTTCATAGCTGACGAACTACGGAGAGGAAGATCCTGCACCATTGTTGTGTTTTAAACTGCCCTAGAGTGATTACATCATTTGCACTGTCGCGGAGTCCTCGCCGCTGCCATCCGCCAAGGGAGCAGCCATGGCCATCTGCCTTGGGACGGAGGGGTTGCTGCCGGCCGCCGAGAGCTGGAGGAACCATGGCCATCTGCCGAGAAGGGGAGGAGTGGTTCCGTCCGCCAGGGGCCGGAGGACTCGCTGCCATCCGCCGGGGGAGGAGCAGGCTGGCGTCCGCTAGAGGGCAGAGGAGCGGTTGAGGACTGGGCGACAGCGCGTCTGGAAGCCGGCGAGCAAGTTCTTCTCTCTCTCTCTCTCTCCATGTGTTTCCCTCTCACCACGCCTCCCCTTGTTTCTCTCACTGGTTCACAGGAGGCCGGGTGGACCACTGGCTGGCAGAACGGCCGGAAGGGTAGCGAGGGAGGGGGGTGGGGGGAGTTGGTCAGACCAGTGGCACCCCGGCCTGAATCGGGTAGGGGAGGAGTGTGACAAGGAGGAGGGCGTGGCTGGGCCGTGGCTGAATCAGCTGATCAGCGGGAGAGCGAGATAAGGGGCGGCCGGAGACGACGGTTCGAGAGAGAGAGACGCAAGCAGCCGTGTTGCATGTGTGTCTGTTTGTCTTATGTTTTATGTTGTTTTAAGCTGAGTTTTACATTAAACCTTACGTTTACTGTTCAGCCGGTTCCCGCCTCCTCCTTGCCCATCCTTATACTGCTACAGACACCATTTTCACTTTGGGTGTGTGGTGCAATGCAGTTCTAGTCTAATGGCGATGACGACAGAATCAATCGCAGCGATCTAAAATTCTGATCTCATTTGTGCAGCTCTGCAGATGAAACTTAATCGCACACACACACATTCCCATAAGACTTACAACACAAAGCAGAGAGAGACTGAGAGAATTTCAAGAACAGTATCATAGCTCATTATTTAGAACGAGGCATCATAGTCTTCAATTCTAATACGGTAATTGCTTATCATTTTCATTTGTTAAGCTTATGATTGTTCATAGATTGATTGTTGAAAACACTGCCAATACAGTCATCCACAACTAAAATGTCACGTCACCTGCATTTATTTAAATTCTAATTAAAACTTAGGATATGTGTCCACGGTATTTGGAGTTTGGTATTAGCGTTCATCCATCAAGTCATTTTATTAAGAGAACAGATAGTGCTGGATAATGAGATAAGTAATCACACTTGGTTTGTCTCATCAGAGCATAAGAATACTTCACGACTCCACACGACCCTGAAGGTCTCGACCAGGGGTGTTTCTTGGACTTGAGGAGGTTTGGGGCTTAGTGGGGGGGGATGGGAGGGGTGGGGCTTGGGGGCGGAGGTGGGTTTGGGGATGTCACGTCACATGAACTTCAAACAAAATGTAGCAATATTATTGCATAGCCTACATTTAAAATTACATTCGGGGCTACAGTCAAAACATTCGGGGCTGAAGCCCCGGAAAAATGACCTGGCAACGGCGATGGTCTCGACAAATCCGCCGTTCTGATTTCAGGTGAAGCGCACGGAACAATGGGAGCATATGCGGGAATGCTTTTACTACTGAAGTGTGCAATATTGATCGTAGAATGTCACTGCGATCACACAGAGGACACACAACACAACAACAAAAGATTTGATCTATTATGTTTTGATTGGTTCGTCACAAGTAGGCTTTGATATTATTGGCTGATATTATTTTCCCCGCCCACACAGCCTTGATTACATCAGCAGAAAAGAAAAGTTGTTTGTTCTTACATTTTTTAGATTCTTTTCACGAACCAAAAACACCGATGGATAAAATCTCTCTCCGCATCTACCTGCGCATTTAATTGAAGATTACCAATTAACCAATCGTGAAACATGTCAGTTACAGCTTTCCATTTAAGTCTACTCCCGTTGCTTTAAAATTTTCTGTTTATGTGTTTAAGTAATTCAAACTTCCTGTTAGTTCAGGCCGAAGTAAAACAGGTGACAGAAATAAGGGGACGTTGAGTTTCGTCCAGTTGACTCCCGCCAAAAACCACAGTACTGACTTTTACGTTGTACGCTATGTGCAGATGTCTGAGGAGGAATACACTTCCTGAGAGAGAGAGAGAGACATGTGGGTGTGATACAGATAACAGATGTTCTGTAGAGACAGACAGGGAACAGTGAAGAGGAATGTTTCTTATCGAACACTAGAGTTCAGATTCAATCTGATATTCTGCACACCATCTAAACAACAAGAGAAACACAACTAATTGGAGTCAACATGACAAATAATCTAGGTTTTTCACAAAAGGTTGGTGTAATGTCCATTCCTGATATCAACAATTGAATTACAACTAGTATAAAAACATATATTTGACATCTGTTAAAGTATTTCAACATGTTCGATTTTTATCGGATTTTAAAGTAATTAAAAGACTTAGTTACACTAGGGCTGCACAATTAATTGAATAAATAATCGAGATTGGGGGTCTGGGTAGCTCAGCGAGTATTGACGCTGACTATCACCCCTGAAGTCGTGAGTTCAGATACAGGGCGTGCTGAGTGACTCCAGCCAAGTTTCCTGAGCAACAAAATTGGCCCGGTTGCTAGGGAGGGTAGAGTCACATGGGGTAACCTCCTCGTGGTCGCGATTAGTGGTTCTCGCTCTCAATGGGGCGTGTGGTGAGTTGTGCGTGGATCGCGGAGAGTAGCATGAGCCTCTCCGCGGATTGAGGTGAGTAACCGTGCCACCACAAGGACCTACTAAGCAGTGGGAACTGGGCTTTCCAAATGGGAGATAAAAAAATAAATAATAATAATAATCGAGATTACAATTACAGCTGCCACATTTAAGTAATCGTGAAAAGTGTCAATTATAGCAGTCCACAGGTCTACCCATGTTAGGTCAAAATATTCCATTATATTTTTAACATATGTTTTTTCAGTGGTTGATCGTTTTAACCAATTAAACCAAATTGTCCATTGCAAGCTTCTGTGTATATTTTATTCAAAATATGAATAACAGCTTTGTTTTTTTATGCTTCAAAAAGAGCCAATGTAAAGTTGATCTTTTAAGTAATTACACGCATATTATAAATATCTGAAATTAAACATTATACCATTTGTGAAAACTAAAATTACCATTATATAAAAAATTAGAATTTTGCTAGTTGTGATTCAATTGTTGATATCAGGAATGGACATTTGCACTAGTACAAATGTAACAACTGATATAAAAAATGATCATTTTTACTAGTAAGAAGTGCACTGCTGATATGTGAAATATGAATTTTAACTAGTAATAAATTAATTATGGATATCATTGTAATGTGTGTAAATGATTGACAGATCATTGTGAAATTCTACTAGTGAAAATGCAGTTACAGATTTCAATAATTATGATTTTACTAGTTGAAATACCATTTTTGCTATCAAGAATGAGTATTTCATACGAGTAATGACATCATTTTGGATAAAGAACTAACATTTTTACTAGAGTTTACTAGAACTACTGATATCAAAAATGACATTTTTTCCCTACAGTAATCCCACTGATGATATCAAGATTTGGCATTTTAACTTGTGAAAATCAAACAGATACATCTATATACATTAATCTATAGATTGATCTTTAATGCATATCTTGCACAAGCTTAAATGTCAAAAGGGCTTGCGATATTGGTGACAGTCTTCCCAATGGCTTACTGGACATCCACTGTAAGGACACAAGCTTCAAAACATGGCAGCACTACAGTCATTTGATGTTAACACGATATGATGCACTTTTACAAACACACACGTATGCAAAGATCTATAAATAATATGCACCATCCACCACCATCATTGTAGAAATAGCCCTTACAACGTGGACCTCAACTTGATTCGGTCACAGCATTTACTAGAGGAAAACTTTATTGCTAAGAGGTTGTTCTTTCAAAGCTCAGGAGACTTATTGGGAGTTTTCAGTTGTCTCAACTTTGTCTCAGCTGTACAAATAGACACCAGTGAGTCTATAAGTCAGAGTATATGGAGCTATAAAATCAATGTGGATCGCACTGCTCAGATCATTTGCTCCTGAGAAATGTTTGCGTTCATCTCTGACTTTCGATAATCTGAGCACAGTTTAAAACATTTTTGAGATCTCTTGTGAAATTCTAGAGGAGACACGTGTGAGATTACTGGGGTCTTTTTCTCATCGGCCCCTGAGGGCCCCGGAAAGACATCTGGATGTAAACCATCTACCCCAGAGAGGCCGCAGGACCCTACCAGACAGATGACAAAAAGAAAGAGACAAAGAGAGAGGCTGGTGTTTCTCGTCCCACGGGACCCGCCGATTCAAAAGAGCCGAGCTTTCAAAGAGTCAAACAGTGGAAAGAGATGTCATGACTCAACATCTACAAGAGTGATGCTCACAAAAACTCTCAAGAACAGTTCTGGTTCATTTCTCATCCAAAAATTGAAGTAAAAAAATAATTAAATTAATTATAGTTTACGTAAAGATAACAAAGTCTCCTTGAAGGATCATATACATTTTTTCACCCCAAATTAAAGATTAATACATTTGTAATGCTGAATTTAGTTCATTTATCCTGATTTTGGAACCAATGATTTCACACACTCAAAATAATATTTTAGCCTATTTTTAAGATTTACGCATTTCAATTTCATAACGTATTTCCATCTAATTGAACTGAGTAATCTTTAAAAAAAAATTACATTAATAAAACTCAATAAATAGAAACTCCAGCCAGATCTATAAACACACACACACACACACACACACACACCCCGCTAGTCTCAGATTACACATTAGCCTCATGAATGCCACTGTGGCCTGTATTAAAGGACTTTAATGGAATCTAATGATTTCTAGAATTAAATAAGCAATAAATGGCCTGTTAGATGATACAGTCAAGGGTGATGTCATTCTGATAAAAGCTAAGTGTGTGCGTGTGTAGAGCTGAGCGATATATCTCGATGCAATATTGTGAAAATCACAGTGATTTTAATGCACGCCACTAACTTTCCTAGAGAGGAATGTGAAGATCCTTCAGGACTGCAGTTAATTAAACTAACATCAGAACTGTGATATGGTCATATGATAGTAATTATATATGTGATTATTATAGATATGATTATTAAACAGCAAAAGGCTGTGATTTAATTAAATGAATACATAGTGTGTGCGTGTGCTTCAGTGTGAAGGGGTGACACGCTGTTCTGTGTGCACGCGCGGGGCTCATCATATGCTGTTTTCAGGGGTTCGCCCTTACAAAAATTGAAAGTTCACCATAATTTTCAAACTTGCAGCAAATTGTCCATTGTTGCCAAAGGTTTGTCGGAGGTTCACCACTACCGGCAAAGAGCTGAAAACTTCTGGCAAACATTTGCGGCGAATGGCAAGTTAATTTGTATGTGAAAATAACGAGCGGCAAATTTGCAGCTCTTTTTGATTTTTTGTAAAGGCGCATACATTGTGAAACACAGTCACGCAGTTCCTAACATTTGTAAATGCTACAAGTTATTATACAAATAATTTTTTTTTTTTTAAATCCAGGTGAAGTAAATACTATATAATTATATACAATATAATTAATACAATTATATATATTTGTGTGTGTGTTATATTATTAAAATTTTTTTAGACTGGTTCCCACAATAACAACAATAATAATAATAATTTAAATATAAATAAATAATAATAATAATAATTATTATTATTATTATTAGGTATTAAAATATTTAACTGGGTTCCAAGAAATAGTTGAAGTTCTATTTTTGGCACACTCTGTTCATTACAAAAAATGTTAGAGCAAAAATGTAGTTAAATAATGCTTTTTATTATTATGATTGTTGTATATTGGTGCAGATAAATGAAAATTATTAAATATAATTTATTCATATTATTCAATATGTTCATTTGGTGAAAAACTGTGGAAAACACTCTTCATTTTTTTTAAAGTAAAAATGTACTTCATGCAATAATCATTTTGAATCTGCTTGGCTGTTTGCTTGAAATAATAGTTCCTTGATATATATATATATATACAGTATATATATTAAATATGTCAATAGGCAGAAAAATAGAAGCCTATTTTGTAGCCATGTCAATCGGCCCTAGTGTGTAAAGGTTTCGATTTCTTTGTGAGGGTCACATTTTTGAAAATGTCTCACTAATATAGTGAAACATGATGAAAACCAACATATGAGGACTTTTTCAGCGGTCCTCACAAGTTCAAAAGGCTCATAAATCGACCAGATTAAATTTAGCTTTAAATTTAAACAGGTTTTTGTGAGGGTAAGGTTTAGAAAATAGCTTTACCTCTGTATAAAACCATTTCTTCAATTAAATGTCTTCACTTATACAATGAAACAAGTGTATGTGTGTGTGTGTGTGTGTGTGTGTGTGTGTTTCACGCCGACACAGGCTGCAACGGTCCAGTTTATCTTCTCTCAAACAGTTACTCATACAGTGTTTTAAACCACAGAATAAGTTTATTTTATATACATACATCCAACTCGTCACCAAAGTACCATGATAAAAAGTTTACAGCTCTTATACTCACAGTCATTACATCAAATGCGATCTTCCTCCAATGCGTGCTGCCATGTTTGTTTACATTAGTAGTGATTGTCAATCGTCAAACAAACAGCTACTCAGAGTCTTTTCAAGCACATTGTAGAGCCGAGGAGGGCGGGGCCGGGCTGGAATGAGACACACCCAGTTCCCAATCAGCCTGATGGGGCGCGCGAGGGATAAAGGCGGCCGGGGACGACAGTTTGAGAGAGAGAGAATTGCAGACAGCTGTACTGTGTGTTTATAGTTGTGTGTTTTGTTTAAGTTGTTTATTAAATTATTATTTAAGTTGTCAAGCCGGTTCTCGCCTCCTCCTTTCCACTGAACCCCCTTACACACATACTATGCCTATTTTGTGTAACAAACAGCCTAACTGTCAAAAAAGTACAACGATAACAGTTCACAGCTGATATATGCACAGACATCACATCTAAACGCGCAATCTTCCCATGCACGCAGCTATGTCTACTTACTAGGTGCAAATGCAGTTTTCATTCACACAAACAACAACTCAAACAATCTTTTCAGGCATATAATACATTTGTTTTCTGAAACAGACACCCAAACTATCACAAAAGCACCATGATAACAGTTTAAAACTCGTATACTCATAGTGAAAACATGCTGATCGAGCGTGATTATACGATGCACGCATCCAAGTCTGTTTACATAAGCACTTGTCTCTCTCTCACACACACACACACACACACACACGCACAATGTCTGGGAACTCAAACAGTGCATAGAGGCCAGACTGCTGATATTATTTGTTCAATTGTTTTTTTACAGCTATAAAAACGAAATAAATAAATCAAATACAGTACAGCAGACATAACCCATTTGTTCACGTTTATACAGTATTTTTATTTTATTTTTTATGACAAGAAATCAAAAATGTAAATAAAATGTAAAAAATACTACTGTTTTGAAAGAGGGTCATGCTACTAATGCCCATTTGTTAGAAAATCTGCTTTGACGCATTTGTAAGAAAATCAAGACAGTGGTTTAGAAAACTGTGCCAAAAGTCACGTGACTCACAAGTGGTATGTATTTGTTCAATGATGGTGAAGAATTTGTAGAATAGATTGTATTAATTTGTGAAATATGATGTGTGCTCTTATGAAACACATTTTTTATATTTGTAAAACAAAAGTTTTTTCTCAAATGTCCCTTTGTATTTGCAAATCTGTTTGTTTGAGTGTCGAGATTATCTTTGTGAAGCAGATTGTGTTTGTTTGCAAAACGTTCTATTTGTTTGTTTAGTTCTGGCACTAAATTAGCTAGATAGAAATAGTGCGTTTTAACTTCGGTTGACAGGATAGCGTGTCAGGTCAACACAACAAACACATTCAGAGAGTGTGTGTGTTTGCGTTAGTAAGTGTATATTTGCATATGAACTGAACTAGTCGACTTAATTAAGATTACATCATGTGGGTTTTTAGTTCCTGAGGAAGTAGAGGAAGTTAGTCCGAGAGTGTTCCCTTAATTTACCATGGTAACAAGTTTTCACCAAAATATCGTAGTTACTACAGCAAATTGCCTGCCCTTGAAAACGCACCATCATGATGCACAGGTGCTCTGAGTATTGTTTACTCATATGTGATGCTTAACATATAGCAGCAGTCATTATGGTAAAATCTATGGTTACCATGGTATTTAATGTAGCATTACAGACTAATTACCCAGTTATGGTTTCAAAAGAATGATCATCTGTAATCTTGCAGCCTGTTCTAGACCTCTGATGAATGTGACTGTAACACCAGGTGTGTGTGTGGGTTTTGTGTTGCCGTTGCCTTTCTGCTTATTCAGATTTGACCGAACACACACCCGTGTCTGTGTTAAATCTGAGACTGGCAGCTTCGGCTTGCATGTCCGACAAACAACGGCCACTTTTGGCAAGACAAGAAGAATCCTGGTTACAGAGACCGTCTGGTATGTGTTAAAATATCCACACACACCGCCCCAAGAGCATACAGTGACATCACAAACACAAACAAAACTGTTCCCATCTGTGTCGAGAAATAGCAGCACAAAGGCCGAATGTTTCTATTTATGTGCTCGAACTAATAAACCACAGGCCAAACCAGACTGACCATATTTACTTACTGAAAACACATTCTTGGTCTTGTTTTAAAAGATGCATCAGTGCATGTCAGGGATGGGAATTGTTTTTAAGAATTTGTGGCAGTAGGGGGCAGTCAGCGCAACTCCAGCTGTACAGGCAACACGCCTCGTCAAACCAACGAGACCAGCACAGACTTCCACAGATGACGTGCACAAACACGGCTAGATCCAGCACCAAAGAATGCAGAGTTCTCGAGATGCGTTTTTCAAAGTTTCAAAACTTAATTTAACTTGACACAGCGTGCTAAAAACAGCTCGTGTGACTAGAGACGCTGAAAACTAGCGAGACACGACACAACCAAAGTAAGATGCTCCAAAAGCGTCCATCTGACACACGAGTACATAGACCAACAAATAAGAATAGCGCAGAGGGACGATGCACAACAATAGATTTATGTTTAATGATATGGATATAAGACAATATTTTGACTTTTAAGTCACTTTTTGTATTGTCTAAATGCTTTACTTGTCTTGTACCTGCTGCCATGATATTTGTATCGTAATGTATTTGAATGATCTGAATTATAATATTTAATATATATTATATTTACAGTATTGTAATCAACATACTTTATACTAAATTATCTTTATTTGGGAGCTTTTCTCAGGAAGTATTGATTTGCGATTAATTGCGATTAATTCGATTAATCGGCACATCATGTACTAAGTACATGAATTCGATACAAAGAATTTCCTGATTTTATTAATTACAACAAAACTCAATGTACATTATTTAACTGCTCATTGTCATATGAACATCTAGTTTGGAATGACTCTTATTTAAGTCTCACAATTTGGACATAAAGGCAAATTAAATGCCTTGCGGTTCATGCTGTGGATTTTAAGGGGGCTATAGGTGGAAGAACGCACGTAAGAATATCATTTCGAATGGATTCGAAAGTCATTAAAACCACTTGGTTCCAGTATAAAAACAGTCATTCGTTCCCAATCCAAGTGCACCTTATTTTAAAGAAAAAAACATTTGTCTTTGTAATGTTTCATCAAAATGTAATAACTTGCTCTGCCTCTTAAACGACAACTTTTTAGCTGAAATCACAAAGCACTCATTTTTCAACTACCTGTCAAATAAAGACACTTTTTAATCATCTAATCAAAATCCTGTTTTACTTGGATATATGCCTCATTATGGAAGTAAATTGAGAAAATGATGTAATACTAATGCGTACAAACTATGTGTATCCATACAACATCTGGATTCGAATGTGTTGCCGTTTGCTCTCATTGAGACAACTAGATCTAACCTGAATGCTCTGAGCATTTATGTTCATGGGCCAATCATGCGCAAGTGTCAGTTTACAGAGTGACAAACCACCATAATCATAGAGAGGCAGATAATACGGTCTCGTTATTAGCCTAAGGGCAGAAGAGAGTGACGCCACGACATAAGAGAAGAGAAGACAATGAAAATAAGACTAAGATGGATCACTGGGTTGAGCTGAATTTCAGGGTAACACAAGAAAATACTATATGCTTCTTTTTGCGCAAGTCAACCAAGACAGAGTGATTTGTAGCTTTCTTCTAGATTCACTATTTTCACAACATATTGTCAGTCAAACTCCAATATATCTCATTATAGTCCGCTATAAACATGACATACACCCTTCCATCCATGCATGCGAGTCTTACCTCCAGTACAGGTCCTGCTCCAAGAATGATCTGCTCTACGCCACTAGCGAAGCCCTTTTGGCTGAGTGCTGTCAGGTGATGAATCAGAAAGTTGGTGCTCTGGGTCTTTCCCGATCCGCTCTCTCCAGATATCACGATGCACTGATTCCTCTTCCTCTGGAGCATGGCATGATACGCTACGTCTGCCACTGCATAAATATGCGGCTCCAACTTCCCAAGCTGGTGATTATCGTACATTTTCACATATTTGGGGTTGTAAATGGGCAGGAACTTGAACGGATTGACGACTATTAGAATCCCGCCAACGTACGTGTAGATTTTCTCTTGCCGAAAGCGTCCACGAAGGTTTTCGAGCAAAGTTCGCTCATTCAAGTCTGGGAGTGCGCAAAGATCAGCAACGTGTCCGGCAGGAGGTTGCGGGAGCAGGCCGCGCTCAATCATCCGTCGCCTCTCCTCTGTTACTCGCAACCACATCTGCAGACTTCCGTAGTGGATCGATCCGTCCACGTTCTTTTCCCGCAAGAGGAAGCGGTAGTCTTCGCCACCTAGCCGGTTTTCCAGTGCCATACGTGGCCACAGCATCATGCGTTGTACCGGACAGTCTCCAGGGTTCAGGATCCATTCTTCCCCGCCAAATTCCTTCACCTCCGCGAGCACGTACAACCTTGTGCGGTCCAACTGCAATCTTGCGATGACCTGCTCAATGACCTCAGCGGCTGAAGTGACCTTTCGAGCGGTGATGGGGCAGTAGATGGTGCCCTCTGACAGCGCACCGGGGTACACGCACAAGGTGAACTCCGAGTCCTCGAAACGGCGACGCCCACCAGCGTCATGGCAACTCATGATGGTGCAGCAGCTCCCATCAGCACGAGACACAGCGCCAATGCAAGACTCACGAGATGGACTCACGACATTCCACCTGTGGAGAGAGAAAAGAATTAGAAAACCTGTTTTCTTAAAAATACTTATCTTAGAAGGTCCTTCACGTCAGAATTTATAATGCAAACATGCAAACACACAAGTTAATACAAGTCTTGCATAATGAGACTTTTGATAATCAGCTTTAAGTCTGGTCCAGTTTGAAGCTTATTCTGGTCAAGAACTGCCCAGTTAGACAGGAAGAGACAGTCTGACTGATACGTTAAGTGACCAGCCATAGTTTGCTCGTATGTGTCATTTAGGGGCCAGTTTATCTGAAATAGATTATACGACAACAATAGCAACAGTCTGGTTCCGGAAGTAAAAATCTCATTCATATTTTCCATAGGGGAACTGATTTTTAACAATGACTTATAAATAGGAATATCATAAAATATTGATACATCAATTACGTTATTTTTCAGTAAGTTTTTGAGGCATTAATATATCAACATTTCAATTAGAAGCCTAATTTTTGTGCTTTCCAACTCATTGTCAGTTAGCCTTCCGTTTAATGTAGTCTGGCGTAATAGCTTTGGGAGACCACAAGGGGTCATATAACAATTACTGTACTTTTTTTAAACTTTTTTCTCCCCCTATTCCCCAATTTGGAATGCCCAATTCCCAATGTGCTCTAAGTCCTCCTGGTGTCGTAGTGACTCAGAGGACGAATCTCAGTTGCCTCCACGTCTGAGACCATCAATCCGCGCATCTTATCATGTGGCTTGTTGAGCGTGTTACCGCGGAGACGTAGCGCATGTGGAGGCTTCACGCTATTCTCCGCGGCATCCACACACAACTCTCCACGTGCCCCACTGAGAGCGAGAACCACATTATAGTGACCAAGAGGTTAACCCAATGTGACTCTACCCACCCTAGCAACTGGGCCAATTGGTTGCTTAGGAGACCTGACTGGAGTCACTCAGCACCCATTTACTGTACTTAATACTAAGTTACCTCTGTCACCCCTACACTTGTGCAGCTGGTGTATTGCATAGTGTTTTGTTGTGGATTATGTTATGTTAAGCGAAAGAGGCAAAGTTTGGAGTCATTTCGGATTCTGGGTTGATTGAGCTGGCAAATACCCCATTTGAACAGATATCATGGCGAATGGCAGGTATGTGCAGCGAAAGGCAGGTACAATGCACAATTGCGGAAGTTTTGAAATCTAGGAAAAAAATGTATTCATTGATTTGCCAGAGGCCATAGTCGGATTATAGTCGGTGATATGCAGCCGCTTAACGTGGTGGAGAGTCCCTTTTTCTGAAACATGTGAAGAGGAAATTAAACCGAAGCCTGCTGCTCACAATTTACTTGAGAAATATATATGAAGAGACAAAGACTATTGTGCAACAAGTAGCCCTATTAATATCTGAAAAAATGCTGATATCGATAGATAATCATCAGGAAAATGTTCTGATTATCGATGCATGAAAAATGCATATATCCCAAGTCTACTTATAAATCTTTTTATACAAAACCAGTACGTTATTTCAACTTCATTTAAAAAAATTCACCAATCAGAGAATAACGGCAATAAAAGTGTGGCAACTATTTTATGAAGGTTTTTATGAAATTCCTATGGAAGAAATGAATGGGGAAAATACTTCCTGAAACAAAGATGGCTTAAAAAATGTGGGTGGGCACTATTGCGCTCTACAGATTTTAAATATTACGCAAAATCTCCGGGAACAGTTATAGAGACGACACCAAAGAAATTAGCGGAAATATGTTTAGACTTTATGATTGGAATTTATGTCCTTTTTAATAGTAATAATTAAAAGTAAATACTTTTTTTTAAAAGCTGCACTATGTAACTTTGTGCTCTCTAGTGACATCTGTGGTTGAAACATAAAATTGCAAGCAATTTGTGGAAGAACACTAAACGTGATTCGTGTTTCGGCAGCGGATGAATCTCTTGACTTGAGCTCACCTAGACATTGCCTGTGTGTGATCATGACTGGAGATATTCAGAGCCGGAGTCATAATGTGCTATTTTCATGTTGATATAATGTTATACGATTAAACATTTAAAACTGAAATATTACTTGCATTGATTAAGATAAAAAACACTCGTAAAGAGGACTACATCACCTCAATCGCTAGCAGTATATTTTAATTTCATTTTTCAAGTGTTTTATCTACTATTAATGTTTGTATTGTACTACACTTATTAATTTAAGAGGAGATACTCGTGATATGGCTGATAAGAGTTCAATAGAAGACTTTATTATTTTTATATTATACATCCTCAGTTGATAATGCAAGTGAACCGTAATACTACAATATTATGTCTATTCAATGCACACAATAACACCGTAAACTAAAAACATAAAATGAGGATTCAATAATGATGGGGATAAAATATACATTATAAAGTATGCAAATAATATGCAAAAAAATGCAATATAACAATTAACAGTCAATTTCAGAGGTCATAAATATTAGTAAACATGTCACCGTAACTCCCCCCAACAACGTAGATACATCGCAATCGATTAACACAATTGGTCGACCGGTATGGGTTTTTTAATGGTCGATGCCGATATCCAGAGAGCAGGGTGAACGATCGGCCGATTCAATGCTGATATATCACTTAATATAGTAAATAACAAACATAAAATTGCTAATATATATATATATATATATATATATATATATATATATATATATATATATATATATATAAACTCTTATTTAGCACTATATTTACTCAAATTCACACAAAACTAAAAAATAATATTGTATTTTAAATAGTAGATAGCGCTTTCTTCAGATTTCTGTTTAGTCATCTCATTTTAATAATTTATTTGCACATGAGGAAATTGTTAATATATTAGAAAGAAGGAAATAACAGTACACACAGTAGTCCAGCAACCATGGATGGCATGTACGCATTAACAATCACATTTTCTCAAAAAATACTGAATTAAACCAATTGTACATACAGTGCATAGTGAATAATACATTTGCTTATAGCACACGTGAAGCGTTTTTACCTTGGGCTGCATCCGAAAACATAGGCAGCTGACTTGCTACGTAATCAGTTAATGGCTTAACTGACAGCTGTTTTGAATGAATTGAACAATTAAGGAAACTGATCACCAAACAGTTTGAAAAGCACCTTATTTTCATCCTACCTCCGTATATAGCCTCCGGAGGCAGCATTTTCCTGGTTTCGGACACAGCCTTGCACTCATGTGGATCCAGCTCGAGCAACAATCTCCTGACAGTTTAAATGGCCTAGATCGCCTGCTTGGATTGTCACGGACTGACCATCATGATTTGTGAATGACAGGAACTTTTGATCCTGAAGTTTTGATTCTGCTCAACGGGTAGAAAACACTGGATTTTCGTGAATTACATCTGTTTAAACGAGACTGCATATTTGCAAATGGTATATAATACAAATTTTATTGATATTTGCCTTTTATCATTAAAAACGTAAGTTACAAGGAACTGCTGAGGAGAGGTTGATAGAAAAACCATGCTTAAGAGGTAAATAAATGAGTGCTCCACAGGATGCTGGATCTGCTGAAGTTTTGTGAGGTTGGTTTATTACATCTGTTTAAACGAGATATCAGCATATTTGCAGACGGTTTATGGTATTATTTTTACTGATATTTTCCTTTTTATCATTAAACATGATAGTTAAAAGTTACAGGGAACTGTTGAGGAGAGAGAGGGAGAATGAAACAGGTGAGCACTTTAGCATTATGAGCTCAAACGCATCTGCCGCGGCTCTGATATGCGGACCGTTTAAATGACACTGTGTTGCACACCGGTGCACACACTATTATTGTAGTAACATGATGGCATGTAACAACAAAACGAACCATGACTGGTCGTTTACATGTCTCAGACACTTCACATGCAAGCAGACGATTCTCAGTGCCCTCAAGAAACAAATCGGCCAAACGGGAAAATTTATCAGCTGATGCGATAATTAAAACTAGTTAACACAAGAGTAACGTTCGATTCATACAAACATGACCAGCAATATTAGCTTCAACAACCCTACCAGAAAAAATATCCAAGCATTAAAGCAGGTAAACAACTTCGCCAAACAGATAACAGATCAAAATCCATCCACACTGTTGCGATGCTGTCCTGAACCGTAGTTTCTTTCTTCTTTTTAACATTACCAACATCTACTGTTTGCATGGGAATGAGAAAGCTGGTTCTACTTTCCTATGTTCACGGACATGACGTAATGACGCAAGGATGTATGTCATAAGCCAGCGATTTCACGCCAAATCGAACCCGACAGCTCAAAATACAAATCATATTTATAGGTTTACCGTAGTGAATCAGGGTAAGGTGAGAACATTGTTTTGAACACTGATTATGTACTCAATCAATAATGGCAATTTGTTCATTAACCAAAACAATCTTACACAGTGTAGCTGTAGCAGGGCGGAGGGTGGGGCCGGGTCGTGATTCCGCACACCCGGCCCCTAATAAGGCTGATTAAGCCCGAGAGGGATAGGGCCGACCGGAGACGGCAATGTGTGGGAGAGAGAGAGAGTTACGGACAGCTGTCCGACACCTGTGTGTTTGTGCTTTTGTTTTAGTTTATAATTAAACTATTATTTATATTATCAAGCCGCTTCTCACCTCCTCCTTTCCATTAATATGTTACACTGGTGCCGAGACACGGGACGGAGGAGGGATGCGCCGTAGTAGAGTCCTTGCCACTACCATCCACCCCAACGGAGCAGCCGCGGCCATCTGCCGGGGGATGGAGGAGCCCGGCCGCCTGAGAGGAGGAGCGCCTGAGAGCGGAGGAGCGGCCGCCGACCGTGAGCGGGGAGGGACTCCTGGCCGACCGCCTGGAGCGGGAGAACCACTGCCAGGGGCGGGGGAGACCCCTTACGTCCACCAAAGACGCGGCGGGGTGTTCCGTCCGCCAGGGGCCGGAGGACTGCCTCCGATCCGCCCAGGGAGGCGCGGCTGTCGTCCACGAGAGGGTGGAGGAGTGGCCGAGGACCAAGCTGCAGCGTATCAGAGAACCGGTGAGTAAAATGTTTAGTTTTTTTCTCTCTCTCCTCTCTCTCTCCCGCTGCCGCTCCGCGTTGGCCTTTCCCTCTCTTTTTAAATGTTAATTATATTATCTTAAGTTGGTACCGGCACAATTATGGTGTGTTTGTACCGTGTTTTTTTTGCTATTTTTTCCCTCCCCTTGTCCCCTCCCTCATCCAGGTAGGCGGGGATGACTTGCCGGCAGACGGGACGGAAGGCACGCCCCCCCCAGGGAAAGAGGAGGGGGGATGTACGTCATTCCGGGGGCTCCCCGGCCTGAGAGAACGAGGGAGGAATGTAGCAGGGCGGAGGGCGGGGCTGGGTCTTGATTCCGCACACCCGGCCCCTAATAAGGCTGATTAAGCCCGAGAGGGATAGGGCCGATTGGAGACGGCAATGTGTGGGAGAGAGAGAGTTACGGACATCTGTCCAACACCTGTGTGTTTGTGCTTTTGTTTTAGTTTATAATTAAACTATTATTTATATTATCAAGCCGGTTCTCGCCTCCTCCCTTCCACTGATGTGTTACAGTAGCTTTAAGTAATAATTATTTCACAGTCATAACTATATAAAGTTATGACTAAATAAAGCCAAATATACAATTCTGCTCGTTGCTTCCTACTAAGTGATTGAAACAAACCTGATGCCTATAACCTGGCAACCTTTGGCAAATCCAGTGATAAGTTCATCCTCACATTTGAATCTAAATTCAGTTCTGCTGAAGCCATCCAATGTTTGTTTCCATGAAATATTCAACAGCTGTTTAATAAAATAACCGTTACCACAGTGCATTATGCTAACAAACAAGAGCCGAAATATTCATGCTTACACTGAGCTGCAGTCATTTAAACATGGAGACAACTGCGTAAAATGTGTTTATCTTACAATAATCTTGTTTACAGTACACGAGAGACCCGCGATCTTCACTAAAGGATGTTCTACATGCCTGATGAATACATACTTGACAATCCACATACCAATTATGTCAGTCAAGTAACATACAGTCCTACTAGCATTAGAAATGCAATAATAAAGATGCATCACAATAAAAATGGAAAATAATTTCAAATTGTTTTAGCTTTGGGGACTCCCGCAGACCAAATAGACTAGACTTTTTTTTTAAGTTTGGATACACCAACTCAATGTTTATAATTACCACCATTTTCCACATTTTGAAATAATCGTATCACAGCTATGAAATGTAAGTATGGGAATCATGCAGTGACCAAAAATGTCCAGCAAGTTAAACTATTGTATTTAAATTTGATCTTCAAAGTAGCCACACTCTGACGAACATAGTTTTGCTGATGTTATTTAAACATGCATCTTAAAGACATATGCATAACTTATCCCACTGACAAACATCTTCCGTTTCAAGTATCAAAACATTGGTATTTCAGAAGTATGACAGCTTACAAAAGCACTGGAAATGTGAAGCCACCTGTAGAGTAAACGACAGTCATTCACTGACACCTGACAAACCAAGGCTGCTCTCTTATTTCATGTGCGAGATGTTTCCGCCTGCACAATGTACTCAGTCTGTCATTAAGCCCATCTCAATTCATCCTGTCATTTCTGGTCTCATTTCCTGTCGGTCCCTTTGGCTCGCGTCCAGCTCTTCCAGGTGTACAGACAGACTGGCAAAGACTCACCATTCAAAAACAAACCCACCCCAACTGAGTCTTCTGTCTGTAGCAGAAGGCCGTCTTAGCTTCTTAATCCATAGGTACAGGGTAAAATTGAACAAATTTACGCATTGAGCCACTTTGAGAGCCTCATATCTCTGGGATTTGACCATATAGCGCCTTAAAAATCAAAATGCAAAAAGGAAAGTTTGTTCTGAACCAGAATCTAAAAGGATATTAAGATATATTTCATACTTCTGGAGTTATAGACACTCCAACTTTGGAAAAACAACACAAAAAAATAGCTTTTTCCCATATTTGGACTCACACTATTGACATATAATGCAACAAGAAGTGCTGAAGTCAACTGATTTCAGTAATAGATTTACTGATCTCTGTGTAAAAATAAAATCATGACGCTGACACCTTGATAAGGTTATTTTTTTTACCTGTAGTTTTGCCCCAAAATCATAGAGATACTATGAAAAACCATAACCAAAATAAAAAAAAAGAGAAATGAAAGGCGGCGGCTTAGTCAGGCAACTTAACAAAAAATAATAATAATAATAATAATAATAATAATAATGGAAGAAGGGCTAAATTCAAAATTTTCACTCAAATATTATCAATTATTTTCACATTTTAAAAGACATGTCAGTTTGGGAAAAACAGCAGGACATCAGTGATCACCACATTTTTTAAATAATTTTTTATCTCCTATGTCTACAAGAGGGTAACACGGAAAAATATAAACCACAGTGTTATTTTGTATTATTGCAATAAACATACCACCTAACAAAAATGCATTCTGTTTTAAACTTCTGTATATTGCTTAAAATAATAAACTCAAAGGATTTTTAGCCAGTTCATATTCTTAAATCTCAAGTAAAAAAGTTCAATAATAAAAGAAACGCTTTGCTGCAACAGAACAGAACGCAGGAGTCAAAGAGCGCATGTTTACATATACAAACAATGGGAAAAGAGCGCAGACAGACACAAAACCGGTTCTGCGTGAACGGCCCCTTGTGCTACGAGACGCTGATAAGAGAGCAAGACGCAATGACAAAGGACCTCCATTAAGTCACTGACATTGCTTGGCTCACATTTAAAATATGAATGCACAGTTTTTGCATTCAAAAGTGCATTTTTTATTTTGAAATTCTACAAGTATTCGAATTTCAATCTGACAATCGGCAAAATTAGCATCATACAGTATGCGCAAATACTGTTCCAGAAGTTAGGCATCTTTATTATGCTGCCTTCTAAGGTGCATGTCTGCTGTATTATATATATTTTAATCAATACTAGAAAAGTACCAATTAAAAAAATTGTCCGATCTAGTTAAATATGTACTATTTTATCCAATATGTGTATGCTGTGTATTTTCTACTTACACTTATTAGAGTATTGTGTTATTAGTTTAGCAACATGCCAACATTCTTAGAATGCTGCCTTAGAAGTGAGCCTCCTATGTAGGCAGTAGACAGTGAGGAAGCTCACTAAATTTCAGAACAGAATCACTATTTGCTTCTGGAAGGATTTTCTTCAACGTCAGCTGCAAGAGTGTGTGCTGAGTGACACGGAGCAGAAGTCCAGGTCTGTTCTATTAACACACTTTTATTAAATAACAACCATGAACCTTCTTAAAACACACTTGACACCACAAACAAATGAGTCTTAAGAATCTCACCCTATCCCATGATGCCTCATGTCTCTTTCTGACGCTGACAAGTCTGGCGGTTGCGCTCGCTCGGGTAATATTTCCCCTTAACCAATAAAGATGACTGACAGAACATAATGAGCTACAGTATGGCGCACGAGCGGTGTGTTTCAACATTCCTCATCTTTTTCAAGGAATTCTTCCCAGGCTGTCAGATCACGTCGACTGTAATTAATATTGCATATTTGACATATACAGTTGAAGTCAGAAGTTTACATACACTTAGGTTGAAGTCATTAAAACTCATCTTTTAACCAATCCACAGAATTAATATTAGCAAACTATAGTCATTTAGGACATCTACTTTGTGCATGACACGAGTAATTTTTTCAACAATTGTTTACAGACAGACTGTTTCACTTTTAATTGATATACATCACAATTCCAGTGGGTCAGAAGTTTACATACACTAAGTTAACTGTGCCTTTAAGCAGCTTGGAAAATTCCAGAAAATGATGTCAAGCCTTTAGACAATAAGCCAATTAGCTTCTGATAGGAGGTGTACTGAATTGAAGGTGTACCTGTGGATGTATTTTAAGGCCTACCTTCAAACTCAGTGCCTCTTTGCTTGACATCATGGGAAAATCAAAAGAAATCAGCCAAGACCTCAGAAAACAATTGTGGAGCTCCACAAGTCTGGTTCATTCTTGGGAGCAATTTCCAAACACCTGAAGGTACCACGTTCATCTGTACAAACAATAGTACGCAAGTATAAACACCATGGGACCACACAGCCATCATACCACTCAGGAAGGAGACACATTCTGTCTCCTAGAGATGAACGTAGTTTGGTGCGAAAAGTGCAAATCAATCCCAGAACAACAGCAAAGGACCTTGTGAAGATGCTGGAGGAAACAGGTAGACAAGTATCTATATCCACAGTAAAACGAGTCCTATACCGACATAACCTGAAAGACTGCTCGGCAAGGAAGAAGCCACCGCACCATAAAAAAGCCAGACTACAGTTTGCAAGTGCACATGGGGACAAAGACCTTACTTTCTGGAGAAATTTCCTCTTGTCTGATGAAACAAAAATTGACCTGTTTGGCCATAATGACCATCGTTATGTTTGGAGGAAAAAGGGTGAGGCTTGCAAGCCGAAGAACACCATCCCAACCGTGAAGCATGGGGGTGGCAGCATCATGTTGTGGGGGTGCTTTGCTGCAGGAGGGACTGGTGCACTTCACAAAATAGATGGCATCATGAGGATGGAAAATTATGTGGATATATTGAAACATCATCTCAAGACATCAGCCAGGAAGTTAAAGCTCGGTCGCAAATGGGTCTTCCAAATGGACAATGATCCCAAGCATACCTCCAAAGTTGTGGCAAAATGGCTGAAGGACAACAAAGTCAAGATATTGGAGTGGTCATCATAAAGCCCTGACCTCAATCCGATAGAAAATTTGTGGGCAGAACTGAAAAAGCATGTGCGAGCAAGGAGGCCTACAAACCTGACTCAGTTACACCAGTTCTGTCTGGAGGAATGGGACAAAATTCCAGCAACTTATTGTGAGAAGCTTGTGGAAGGATACCCAAAACATTTGACCCAAGTTAAACAATTTAAAGGTAACGCTACCAAATACTAACAAAGTGTGTGTAAACTTCTGACCCACTGGGAATGTGATGAAAGAAATAAAAGCTGAAATAAATCATTCTCTCTACTATTATTCTGACATTTCACATTCTTAAAATAAAGTAGTGATCCTAACTGACCTAAGACAGGGAATGTTTTCTACGATTAAATGTCAGGAATTGTGAAAAACTGAGTTTAAATGTATTTAAGGTGTATTAAGGTATTATTCGTGAAACTAATTTCATGCAAACTGTTCGTAAACCATTCTTCCATAAATTTTTGTATGTAAATTTATTTATTTCAACTAAAGTTCCCAAATACAGATTGGCCACGTACACACTGCAAAGTTTTGGGATTGACAACCACATTAAAATGCGAGATTTAATCCTGTAAATTATCGTTCTGTGTGTGAATGCAGAAGTAGTGCTGCGTTCACATCGTATCGGAATTACAAAAATGACAATTGATTCTACTTTGAGCTGTTTACATCCTTGAACTGAGAAATTATCAGATTTTATAGCATCGCTCAGAAGGCCAAAACGAATCCTTGCGTGGCTTTGTCAGTGATAACAGCAACATATATAATCACAATATTAATTTATTAATTCACCTCTATAAGTTCTTCCACAATGTTAAAGAATAAAGAAAGCGTTCCATGTTCCGATAACAGTGTCTATCAAAATGGCATTCGAAACAGAAATAAATATCTTTAACTACCTTTATATGTTGTGGCTGCTGCCATATTGGTTCTTCTTACACTGCAAAATTGTTTTGCTATTGCGTCTTGTTTTCCAGTATAAATATCTACACATTCTTAAAAATACATAAATGTACTTGAGAAGCAAAATGAGAAGACATGTCGTCTTGTTTTCAGAGTTTATGCTTAAAACAGGAAAATAAAAAACTTGATTCAAAGGTGAAATGAGTTTATTTTTCTGACCCCTTTGGCAAGTAGTTTTTTCTTGTCTTAAGCATAAATCCCACCAAATGTTGTTGGATTTCTATGAAAAACAGACCTAATATCTTGTGCCATTTTTTGCAGCGTACATGACGTCACAAAGGTCAAGTCGGAGCTTTCATAGAATTCCGAGTTCTAGTACAACTTATAATTACTAGTATTATAAAAAGGTGAATGTTTTTTTACAAGTCTAAAGCTCGTAATTACGGTAATTCCAGCATGACATGAAAGCAACATTACTCTTGAAATTGCAATGGTTGACATCGCAATTACTTAGCAACCTTTTGGCGTCTAGTGGCTGTAAACAAGACAATCTATCCTGTTTGTTGTCAACAATTTTTGATTAAAGAAATTTTAAAGCTTAGTGCATTTTAAAGCTTTTAAACAATGTGTTCTCTCTACATCATATAGTATTCTGCAAATAATTGTTTGATCTTGAAAAAATTCAAACATGCTTTTCACAATATTAAGTTAACACCAACCAAAGCTAAAAACCTAAATTGACCTAAATATTTATTTGTCCCTCGCACGTTAAAATGTATTGAGTAAAACTAAAATTTAATGTACAAGTATATGACTCTGTACACATGAACATCAATAATTATATTAGTTTAATGACTTAGCACTTTAGAAAACACATTAATATGGTACCTCAAAATTGGCCCGGCTTTTTTTTTTTTTTTTTTCAATTTGGAATGCCCAATTCCCACTACTTAGTAGGTCCTTGTGGTGGCGCAGTTACTCACCTCAATCTGGGTGGCGGAGGACAAGTATCAGTTGCCTCCGCTTCTGAAACAATCCGCACATTTTATCACGTGACTCATTGTGCATGACACCGCGGAGACTCACAGCATGTGGAGGCTCATGCTACTCTCCGCGATCCACACACAACTTACCACACGCCTCATTGAGAGCAAGAACCACTAATCACGACCATGAGGAGGTTACTCCACGTGACTCTACCCTCCCTAGCAACTGGACCAATTTGGTAGCTTAGGTGACCTGACTGGAGTCACTCAGCATGCCCTGGATTCAAACTCGCAACTCCAGGGGTGACAGTCAGCATCAATACTCGCTGAGATACCCAACTCCAGGGGTGGTAGAATATTGGCCAGGCTTAAAATGCAACACACAACAGAATCACTCCATCTTTATATTCTCCAAAGGGTTATCATAATTCTTTCATAGCGAGCTCCGTCTATGGATGATGTCATCCAAACTTCGCACCATCTCAAAATGACCTCAGGTTTGCGAGGAATCCATTATGACACAATCCCCCCGTCCGTCACATCGGTTGACCAGGAAGGGTGGGACGCCTTTCATTTGTTATTCTGTTTGGCGACAGATGAAAGCGGACACAATAGTGAATATCTAAGAAAGTCTCTCAAGCCTTTTCTGATAGTGTAGGAGTGGAGATACTGCTGAAACAGGGATCAGTGTGCAGAAAATAGCCTTTATATAGGACACGCCATGTTTACCTGCAAAGAAGAGCTGGCAGAGGTCACAAATGACCTGAAAAATATGAGCACGTCTTTCAGGCAACAAAAGAGCTACAACGGTGATGGATAGGAAAGCAATTTCTCCTGGTTATCTGAATGCTGTGTGTTCCTTTTCTTGATAAGAAGCAGAAAGATCTTCAATCAAACAGTCACACGTGCAAAGCAACAAACATACAAAGAGTTTGTGTGATTAAAATGGATTAGGGATGTGCAAAACGGCATTTTTTTTATCGTTTAAGTCGAGTAGGTGGCCTGTACAATTTGGCTGGTTTTGGCATCAAATGATCCCAATAAGATGCATTTCTAAGGGGGCGTTCACACAAAACACAACGTTGCATTCAAAAACAGCAGATGAAGCACATCAGAATGGAACAGGATGCAATATATAGTGTGTATAAACAGTATTTGTTTTCTATTTAATACAATAAAAAAAAAAAAATTACTATTGATGGGAAAGACAATGCCAAACGCATTACAGTGATGAGAATTGGCAAGGAAACATGCTTAATTGTCCTGAAAATAATGTCATGATGCAAAACATGAAGGGTCCTTACATAAGACTACATTTTCCTAATGCAATATATATGGTTGGATTTCTTTTGATTTTGGGGTGAAATGTGACCTGGACATGTTTTTGGCAACTTCAGTAGATATACCTCACTAATCGACTAATCGGTTGTAAACTAGTAAACCATCATGATGATTAGTTAAATGAGTTGTACTTCAAATGCCACATCAAACCATAGATCACACGTACAGATCATTGCACCTTTCCAAAGCGCAAAAGTTTTCACTCTTACTTTATAAACAGTGATAAACACCTTGTGTGCCGCCTGTCAAGTTATCACAAAAATGTTTCCATCTAAAGAACACCAACATTTCAAGGGAAAAACAACTATGACTCCTTAAGAACGCACAGAACAAGAACACTAAATGCTAAAAACATTCATCAAACAAGAATCTTTCTTGGAAACCTTTACAAACTTCATGTTGACCTCAACAACAGTCCACTCACAAAGCGTCAAGATCAAGTTGCTTCGTTTTCAGCGTACAGATCAGTCGTAAGAGTTCAAAATGCGTATACTTACCCTTTGATCTGTAGGGTAATGACAGGCATGGACAAGCACGGGACTCACATAAACCTCTCAAGACAGACTCAAAGTGTGACGGATTTCAGAGGAGAGCCAAGCTCAGAGTCAGTTCTGCTTTGAGGATGATTACTAGGTGAAACTAAAAAACTCCACCATCTCAGTTGTCCCATTGCAGCCAGGCAACATCGGGCTCTCTGGAGAACAGTGGTTCTGATGGCGAGTCTGCGCTGAGCTCACGCCTCAAGCCTTCAAACTCGCCTCTGGGAATCTGCTCCGGCTTCCAGACTGACATTCCACAGCTCCAGAGAGACACAAACACACAAATACCACAGAGAGCCTGATCTGGCTGTCACCCGGAGCAGATCCTCAACGTCTCGGTTTGATCCATATAAGGTGAGGAACCCAGAACAAACCCGCCTCGTTTTTGCAGAAACATCACAGTCTTCTTGAAATGCGTTGGTCAGTTGCGTCCATGCCCATGTGGGAAACAGAGGACAAAACTAACCGTAACGTTGAAGGACATGCGTCTGAATCTTGGGTACAGACTCCTTGGTGTAGTCGCCTGCAGTCTGGCAGTGAATGTCCCCTTCTGCTGTTGTTCCAGACTGCTGCCCCTCCTCTAAACACTTGGTCCAGACGCTAATGCGAGTGTATGTCTGCATGAGTGTGTGTGTGAAACGTTTGGCAGCTGCGGCCGAGAGGGGGTGGAGGAAATGCAGTGAGGGGGAGGTGAAAGAGGGCTGTTATTTCCTGAAATGCGATCTGAGAGGGACTATCATATGGGCATAAGGAGGAAGATATACTGTAAAAGGACAAAGAAAGGAAGAGAGATCTGAGCAAAACAAACTACTGTAATGGTTAATCCTACTGTGCATTGAGCTGTGTAAAAATGCAGCACATCTGCATGAACATGTGTTGCAGCTAATGCAGGAGACCCTGATTTTGTTTGTGTGTGGCTGCATTTAAACTTCCTCTGCTTTTGTAGACAAAACAACAGTGAGTTGTCTTCCTAGACATCATTTAAGTTCACGCAAAAATACAAAGTATACTTCAGTTTTCCGCGTGCCGGTACAACTCATGCGAACTGTCCGCGAGCAGCTCTATAAAATTATGTGACTGTAGCGTCATTTTTGCTAAATTATATTACGCGGTCCATTACATGTATCGCTGATGTTCCTATGTGAAATGTCCACTGTGTGGCGCTAAAAGTGAGTTATATGTTTTCCCAAAAAAGATTAATGCACAAACAAACCGACCTCCCTACCGTAAACCTTAAACCTAAACCTAACCGATAGTGTCAGAAAAAGCAAATGTGAGATGAAAAACACAATTAGCATCATTTTGTGCTGCTTCTATGAAACGTTGGGTTCATACATGGATTTGCGTGCTCTTCAGGACTCGTACCCGCTCCTTTAAATCACAAGTGCAACACTCTCAGTCGAGCTACTGCACAATTTGATCGCACTCAAACAAGCTTGTAAATGTTGTTGATTATGTGATGCAAATGTTAAAATGAGTCATGCACTATAGTAAAAGTGTTTAGATGTCATAAGATAGCATTGTGTGAGGAACAGGGTGAAAAGTAAGTGTTTATGAACTGATAATCGTGAATTGTGTGAAAGCGAATAGAAGTATTAGTTGTTTTAGCGCCTCTAGTGTTTTCACCAGGAAACTGCCGCAATTCGTACAACGAGACACATAAAATTATTTTGCAAAATGTATAGTATGGTGATTCTATGAGGCCAGGGCCTCGTTTCCCAATAATGATTAATCTTAGCAGTTAAGAGCGTTTTCTACGAGCGATTCTACGAATGTTCATTATTTTTTACGTGCATTTCCTAAAACTGCACTAAACATGAATGAGCGAGGACGTGCTTTAAGTGCTACTTAAGAGAGTCGCTGTCCGTGCGACAGTGCTGAAATGTGAATGTATAGTGCTGCTCGTCATTGTAACTTTATTGTATTTGTGCGTAACTTTACAATAATTGCTAAAATTTGTTTAAAAATATTTTTACATTAACTACATATTTACATATAGTTTTACAATAATTCTGTGCAGAACGATCTATTTCTTTTACACAATCTGCTTCCATAATCAGGTGTGCATGTGTAATATTTCATTTTCTCAAATTTCGTGGCTTGTTGAGTGCGTTACCGTGGAGACATCACCCTATTCTGCGCAGCATCCACGCACAACTCACCACGCGCTCCACCGAGAGCGAGAACCACATTATAGTGACCACGAGGAGGTTACCCCATGTGACTCTACCCTCCCTAGCAACTGGGCCAATTTGGTTGCTTAGGAGACCTGACTGGAGTCACTCAGCACACCCTGGATTCAAACTCACGACTTCAGGTGTGGTAGTCAGCGTCAATGCTCTCTGAGCTACCCAGGCCCCCAGCATATCCTGATATTAAAGTTTTAGCATAAAGTGATATATTTAAAGTGTAGATGTTTAAATTGTATCAGGTGTAATTTTGCATTTGTCCTGCAGGAGTCTGCATTAGTCTATGTGCTTACGATGCTCTTAGCACTGTACGATTACTCATGAGCACTCGTAAATCTACGAGCATTTTCAAGTACTACTTAAATTACAATGCTTTTGGGAAACGAGGCCCAGGCTGGTTCCACATGTCCATTTGGGCTTAAAGTAAAAAGACTATGCAAGAGTATACTGAGACCTAACGGCACATGGAAAAACTAAGTATACCCTAGCCTTAAGGCGTCATACTGAAGCAAAGACTATTACAAAAATGAGCAAACAATTTTATGTTGTTTTATACGTTTTGGTTAAATTCTAAGGCAGCATTGCAAGTATCCTTCATCAAGAAGGCAATCGGCAAATTAAAAATATAATATAAAGCTGCACAATATTTAAACATTAACCTTCACTGTTTTAAAGGAATTAATGGATCAATAATGTCAGAATAATTTCAGCTCCTGAGTGTAGACTTACAGGAAATGCTCACGGCACGTCTCAGGGGAGAGATGTTTTTAACCAGCTACTGCAGACGATGAGTCCAGACACTACAAACAAAACAAAGAGCTGCGGTTTGAAAGAACCGATGTTAATAGCTGCCATTAAATGGCATAAATGTGGAACTACAACATTTAACTGATGCATGAACATGTTTGCAAGTGTATAAAGAATGAAAAAAAGAATGACAGTACACTGTTGAATTTGCATGTACAATTTTGTTTTAATTACTCCCTAGTGGGAGTTCTAACCTACTTTGCTGTTTTACAACTTCGGTTATGTCTACACTAATATGTTTCATCTGAAAATGCATATGAATATTCCGGGTTCAGCTCAATCGACAGCGTTTGTGGCATAATGTTGATTCCCACAAAAAGATTAATTTCGACTCGTTCCTCCTTTTCTTTAAAAAAAGCACAAATGTGTGTTTCAGTGAGACACTTACAATGAAAGTCAATGGGACGATTTTTGGAGGGAAGCTTATAATTTTATAAAAGCACTTACATTAATTAATCTTTTAAAACTTGAGCTGTAAAGTTGTTTAAACCGTCATTTTTACGGTTGCTTTAGGGTTTACGGCTAACATCATGGCAACGAAGTTGTAAAATTGGCTATAACTTTACACGGATGCACACGGAAATCATGTTAACACACATATTGTTTACGTCTTGTGTCTATACTTTTGAAACAGTGAGTATTTTAATGTTTACAGATTGACCCCATTGACTTCCATTGTAACTGTTTCACTGGAACACACATTTAAAGGAGGGACGAGTGGAAATGAATTTTTGTGGTAATCAACATTATACCACAAATGCTGCCGATTGAGCTTAACCCGGAATATTTCTTTTAAAGTATAAGGTTAGCCTTAGAAAAATTAAAATAATCTCAAAATCAAACATCGACCAGAATGTGAGAAAAGGAAATATTTCAGTAATGAGTTCATCTCCAGAGATAAATTTAACACATCAAACTGATTTGTGATTTACAAGTTTCATTATTCACCTTCAAGGATCATGAATATTTTCAGCCAGATCTAATTATGACAAACTATGTTCTATTTTAATTTCGCTGTAGGACTAACGTTTGACTCTGCCGTTAAGGGGATGGTTCACCCGAAAATGAAAATTCTGTCTTCATTTGTTCCAAACCTGACATTCTTTCTTCCGTTGAACACAAAAGGAGATGTTTTGGAGAATATTCAGTCTCAGTCACCATTCACTTTGGTTAAATTAAAAAAAGATTGTGACTGAGACTAATATCCTGCCTAACATCTCCTTTATGTGCCTTGGAAGAAACAAAGTAATGCCTATGATGCCTTACAATGTTGTCTAGGTAGGTAGCTCACTACGTTTTGGAACAAAGCCAGGATCAGTGGAGCTGTACATCACACTTTACGTATTTCTAGATGCAATTAAAGAAGACTGATGTATAATGATACTTTTCCATGTGCACTGGATAATGTTATATTTTATAATATACTTTAGTCAATCACAGGCTGGATTGCTCCTTTCTAACTAACGAAATGCAGTCACAACTTTATCAGACCCTCAATGAAGAATATAAAACCATCCAATCTGACACGTCGACATGCTTTAAATGTAAAGGCGAACAGGATATAAAAGACTTTCTAACATGATTCATTAACCATCACAACTGTCCGTGTCAGTTTAAGCACATTAAAACAAAGCAAAATGTATTAAGTTTCCTTATTGTTGGCTTAATCATGGAAATAAATGAGTTCTTTTGAAAAAGAACATTCTATGCATGTTTCCATACATTAGTGTGGCTTTGACGGCTTGTGTGCATAAACGTTGAGGTTATTGATGATCCAGCAGGGTCGTTTAGCGAGATCAAAGCAGAACAAATCTGGTTTTAATGACAGGCTTGGGCTGCCCGGACACGATAGAACCCAACACGTCGCAACTGGCGCACAAGACCTGACATCTAAAACAGTGCATAACTCAAACCACAAAGTTCTGCATGAATGAGGGTCGGCACTCAACGCTGTGGGCCAATCAGGGTACATGGAGAATGATGTCATGGTTTAAGCAGGCATTACATTCTGATTGGCTGTTCTGATGGATTTATGACTAAATCAAAGATTTCATTAATTATATGAGCTATGCACCTCTAACAGTAAGTATTAAAAGTTCAGAGTGTAATTTGTCCTGCAGCATTTGTGCTACAGACATGAATGATCCTTCAAATCACGTGTGTTGTTGAGGAGAGATGTGCTGTTACTACTAAAAGATCACACTTGCCATTTTTACCTGCTGCAGTACAATAAAACTGCTGAAAAAAATCCCATAACTCCATAGGGAGTTATGGCAACCATCCTGAACACAACAGTAACCACCATGAACACCCTAGCAACCACCCTGAACACCCTAGCAACCATTATGAACATCCTAACAACTATCCAGAATGCTTTAGCAACCACCATGAACACCCTAGCAACCTCCCTAGAACACCCTGGTAACCATCCAGAAAACTTTAGCAACCACCCAGAACACCTTAGCCACCATAAACACCCCAGCAACCACCATGAACACCCTGGCAACCATCCTGAACACCCTAGCAACCATTATGAACATCCTAACAACCATCCAGAATGCTTTAGCAACCACCATGAACAGCCTAGCAACCTCCCTAAAACACCCTGGCAACCACCATGAACACCCTGGCAACCACATCGAACACCTTAGCAACAACCATGAACACCTTAGCAACCATTATGAACACCCTAGCACCCAGAACACCTTAGCCACCATACACACCCTAGCAACCACCATGAACACCCTGGTAACCATCCTGAACACCCTAGCAACCACCATGAACACCTTAACCACCATAAAACCCTAGAAACCACCCTGAATACCCTAGCAACCACCCATAATACACTTGCAACCACCATGAACTCCCTAGCAACCACAATGAACACCCTGGCAACCACGATGAACACCCTGGCAACCACCATCAACACCCTGGCAACCACCATGAACACCCTGGCAACCACATCGAACACCTTAGCAACAACCATGAACAACTCTAGCAACCATTACGAACACCCAAGCAACCATCCAGAAAACTTTAGCAACCACCTAGAACACCTTAGCCACCATAAACACCCTAGCAACCACCCTGAACACCATAGCAACCATTATGAACATCCTAACAACCATCCAGAATGCTTTAGCAACCACCATGAACACCCTAGCAACCTCCCTAGAACACCCTGGCAACCACCATGAACACCCTGGCAACCACATCGAACACCTTAGCAACAACCATGAACACATTAGCAATCATTATGAACACCCTAGCAACCATCCAGAAAACTTTAGCAACCACCCAGAACACCCCTGCAACCACCATGAACACCCTGGCAACCATCCTGAATACCCTAGCAACCACCCATAATACACTTGCAACCACCATAAACACCCTAGCAACCACAATGAACACCCTGGCAACCATCCTGAACACCCTAGCAACCACCCAGAATACCCCTGCAACCACCATGAACACCCTGGCAACCATCCTGAATACCCTAGCAACCACCCATAATACACTTGCAACCACCATGAACTCCCTAGCAACCACAATGAACACCCTGGCAACCACGATGAACACCCTGGCAATCACCATCAACACCCTGGCAACCACCATCAACACCCTAGCAACCACCATGAACACCAGGGCTGAAATGATTAGTCCACATTATTGACAACGTCGACAATAAAAAATTGCAGACAAAAAATGTTCATTGTCGAATAGTCGTTTGATCTCATTTAACGTAACATGAGATCACATGAAACTCTAATGATGAGAGCAGAACTGCAGCTCACGCCTGACTGAGGAGAGCAAGAATTACACAGATCACAGTCCAGATGCACTCCAAACTTTCCAAACCACTTCAGGTGATGTAGATCACAAATTATAAGGAAATTATACAAAATAAGTAAATACAGAAGCACTCTCGTTGTGAAATAAAGCAGAACAGGAGCTGCCGTTCTGCTTCAGTAAAACTTGTGTGTCGAGCATCTTTAAAGGAAACACCCTGGCGTTATATCTTTAATGCATCCTTTGTTAAAGTTCAAATAAGAAGGAAGCAGGTCATGTAAATAAGTACAAACTCTGAAACTGGCATTTCTCTCTGCAGTCAGAGCCGTTTCTATGAGTTGCGTGAAGCGACCCAAACACTCCAGCGTGGGCACGCTCATCCCAGATGTTGCTGCAGCTAGATGAAAACGTGATGGCTCATGACGTAGTGAATCATAATATATGTGTCACGATACGTAGCACTATTAAGAAGAGAAAGGTAGTTTTTTGTAAGTTAAAGATGGATGAGTTTTTGATTGGTTGTTTTTTTACTTGTTTTCCCAATATAAATACCTAAAACTCCTTTAAAACAACGTACATTACTTTAAGAGCTCTACTGCAGAAGAAAAATGTGTTAACTGAGAATGTTTTATATAATATTAAATATTTTAAAATATCTAAAAAAAAAAACTTAAAACAAGATGCATTTACATGAGATATCTGTATATCTTGAATATAAGCATATTTTGTCTTTACTGCACTTGCAGAAGTATGAACAAGTGAAAAAATACACCACCATAACACCTTAACAACCACCATGAACACCCTAGCAACCACCCTAAACACCCTAGCAACCACTATGAATATCCTAGCAGCCACCATGAACACCATGGCAACCACCATGGACACCCTGGCAACCACATCGGACACCCTAACAACCATGAACACCCTAGCAAAACACATGGACACCCTAGCAACCATCCAGAACACTTTAGCAACCACCCTGAACACCCTAGTAACAACCATGAACACCTTAAAAACCACCCTGAACACCCTAGCAACCGCCCAAAAATACCTAGCAACCACCAGGAAAAACTAAGTAAACATCAAGAACAACCTATCAACCACAATGAATACCCTGGCAACCACCATCAACACCCTGGCAACCACATCGAACACCCTAGCAACAACCATGAACACCCTGGCAACCACACCAAACACCCTAGCAACAAACATGGACACCCCAGCAACCATCCAGAACACTTTAGCAACCACCCTGAACACCCTAGCAACCACCCTGAAAACCCTGGCAACAACCATCAACACCCTGGCAACAACCATCAACACCCTGGCAACCACCATGGACACCCTGGCACTGTGGCAGTGACTAGTGTTGATGTTTACTGTGTTTTGGTTTAGTAAAAATAAACATCTACTACAATCAGTCTTCAAACAGTAAAAACAAATTCCTGCAATTTAAATGGCCATCAAATAAAACAGAAGTAGTTGGATTTAGTGCTATTAAAGGTCGCTGGGGAAATTTGAGGTGAAGGGTTATCTGACAGTTAGAGAAGTTGTTGTGTTGAAGAGGAAGAAATTGTGCTGCTGTATGTGCTGGTGTTTAAAATACAAGTAGTTCAATACTTCCCCTGACTATTTGGAATATAAAATACTCTGATATCATATTTAAGAGATGAAATCTGACAACAGCCTGCAGATAAAATATCGAACTGCATGAACTCGTCCGGTTCAAGGTAACATCAAGCCTTCAGGCATCTCTGTGATTCTGTATGAAGTCAGATCTACAGTGACACAACGTTTTGTGTTTGGATAAAAACACTGAAGAAAGAAGGCCGCTCTTGTCAGGTTGAAATTAAACCAAAGGCCGCCATATGAAGACAAACAGCGACAGAGTGAACCTCACGAAAACATGTCCCGGTCATATTTCACCCCAAAAATCAAAAGTAAATGGTAACAACATTACTACAACTACACAAGTTAACATGAACTAACAAAGAACAATGCTTTAGTATTTTTGGTTAATGTTTATTTCAACATATATAATTAAATTGTTAAAATTAAAAAAGTTGTGTACATTTATATTAGTTAATGCATTATGAACTAACAACTCATTGCATTTTCATAAATGAACATGAATTAAGATTAAAATAATGTTCCAATGAAAAAAATATGAACAGTCTTAAAATAGGTTTCATTGTCTTTAAGCAAAATATTTATTTTGATTTCATGGTAAAATATGACCCGGACATGTCCTTGACAGTTTTCTTGAGATTCCTCCAGCTAGCATCCTTTCTTGATAGCGACTGCAAGCGTGCGGTGTGACTTAAGTCATTAAAGGTTGATGTGATGACCTCATGTAAATCGGAAAGAGAAAACAACAGCTTCCTCCGGTCAGTACTGTTTTGCAGTGCTCAGCAGAGTTCTCAGGAGAACCAGCGCCAAATCACGCTCCTGAAACGTGCTCGATGCCTCAGCACTTGAGAAATTGCATCCAATGCATCAATGCATCCTTCTGCACCAACAACTTCCCTAGAAGCTTGCATCACACACGTACAGACTAGGGATGGGCATTTTGGTCATTTTGTGTACTCGAGTACTCGTCAAGTACTCAGGCGAGGGGGTGGGGGCACATAGTCATGTACATATATAGTATGTACATATATGTTATATGTCTTTGGATGCTGCATTGTGTATATAATAACTCATTATTATTTATACAGGGTGTATTGTGATTTTCAGGGATACCTTGATTGACAACATAGATGTCTCATAGCAACCAAACTGATAAACGATGCTGCAATGCTAGCATTTGTTCTACAGGTTTTCAGTAATCAAAAGAAAATTTAATCCACTGTATTTTGAACATCTGTCTCTGCACACGTTTGCTGAACAGGTTTTATTATCATATAATGTAGAAACTTTGACTCATTAATCAATAAATATTTTATTTATTTATTTATTTATTTATTGGATTTTTCCCCTTTTTCTCCCAATTTGGAATGCCCAATTCCCAATGTGCTTTTTTTTTTTTTCTCAGTCCGGGTGGCGGACGACGAATCTCAGTTGCCTCCGCGTCTGAGACCGTCAATCCGCACATCTTATCATGTGACTCGTTGAGCGCGTTACTGTGGAGACATAGCGCGTGTGGAGGCTTCACACTATTCTCTGCGGCATCCACGCACAACTCGCCACACGCCCCACCGAGAGTGAGAACCACATTATAGTGACCACGAGGAGGTTACCCCATGTGACTCTACCCTCCCTAGCAACCGGGCCAATTTGGTTGCTTAGGAGACCTGGCTGGAGTCACTCAGCACACCCTGGAGTCTTGCCGTTTATTGTTATTTTGGTGTATATCAATGAAAATTATTAAGTGCCATTCTTCCTTGTGTTCATTTAGTAAATAGCATTTATTGTGTTTTACTTCTTACATTAAACATTTTGAATTTAATTGGCTACAATGGCTTAAAATGGCAGTTCCTTTGATTTAATATATATATATATATATTCATTAAACCATTTCAGAGAAACCACACAAATATTGAGTATATACAGTATATAGTATATTGAATATCTTCAGAAGGGTGAAACATATTGAGATAAAATTGTTAAGCCATTTTGCCAAATCCTAGACAGTTCTATATATCACACAATAATGATTTTCTTATTGTAAATGGAAAATATTTCAGTTTAATATTTTTCTGCTAATAATGCATTTTGCGGTAAATATCTGTATCGAATTTCATCCCTGCTGTCGTCAGACTGAGCTGTAGATTCGTATATCAGAGCATCTGAAACTTGAGACGTGTGTTTGAAACAACACATCCATCACATCTGCAGACTGTTCCAGACTTGTCTCAAACCGGACTGAGTCAAAATGCAGTTCTGTGACACTTCCAACCTCTCGATGGACTGTTCTAGAGTCAGAATATCTCACATGTGCACTGTAATAGAGTCATAATCAGCTTGGTCTAGGATCAGTGTATCAGTGTGGACATAACAACAGGTTTATAAAGAAAAGAATTCACATCTCTTTAAACCGAGGTGAGCTATGTTGTTTGTGGTCGTCTGTGGAGATGAACTAGCATTTATGGTTCTTGATTCCAGTGCAATCACAACCGTGATTCATTTCTAAAGAGATTTGCGCAGAAGAGCCACTTTAACTAACATAAAAACAAAGCAACTTCAGCTTAACTTCATGCGACCTCGTGTCTTCAAGCATGTACAATGTGTTTTGGCTTCAGTAAACTCTACGCATAATTTAAATTCATTTAAACTGACTGATCTCAGAACACTCTAGGCAGTCTTTACAGGGTTAACCTTTCACGTGCAGAGTCATGTGACGAAACAACATGGCACCGACCTCAGCGGAGTTTGTCTTTGGGAGAAACGCCAACAAAACTATATCTGGTAAGAAACCTCATTAAGTTTTTACATTGAAACCTGTTTGAGTCAAAAGACTAGAGTCTCTAGTTTCATCCGATATGCCATTTTAAAAAGTTAATCGATTTATAGCGATTCAGCACTCTGTTAAACACGATGACCTCCTGCAAGAACTTTAATGCTATTTTACCTTGGAAATCCTATATTCACTATGCATTAACCCTTGTGCGAACTTCGGGACATTTTTGTCTTTTTCATTTTTGTTTTTTCGATAATTTTGGCTGTTAATGCCAACGTGCACTAACGCAACATTTGCCAAAGGTGTGTATTTTTGGGGGGAATTTTGATATTTCAACCTCACTTCCTATAATACATCTATAATACACTGTGTACACACAATAGTTACACTCAGGACCTTCAGGACAAAAATGTCCCCATTGAAACCCATTAAAACTGCAATATTTGATCCCAGTGCCATTAAAGCATAAAATCATGAATTCTATGATATTATGCTTTCATTCCAGAGCCCTGGCTTCAACATTTACATTTTTAATATTTTCCACCAGATGGCGCCATTTTCCTCATGTTTAGCCTATGGAGTAAATACATACTTTTCCCCTATTCTCTGTGTGCTGTATTATAGAGCACTGCAGGCCAATTGCATAAATGATGCCGCTAAAATTGTGTGTGTGTGTGTGTGTGTGTGTGTGTGTTGGTATGGATGTCAGAGTGTGTTTCGTATGTGTGTATTGAGAAATGTGTGTGTGTGTGTGTGTAAAAACAACAGTGGCATTATGTAAACAAACTGGCATTTAAAGGGTTAAAATCCTGAAAATGAATGAATATTTGGTAGTTATGATCAGGACTGATGTTGGTTAAAAAAAATTAACTCATTGAAAGTAGAAAATAATATTAATACATATAATTTTTATGGCAGTTTTTTGACGTGGACATTTTTTATCCTCTAAGGACCTCCGAGTATCTTTTTTGAATTGAAGCACATGAGTTAACACATTGAGAATTAATGAAAATATTGCTTTAAGAGGCTTTATATGGAGTTAGGATGAAAATAAGGTGCATTTCAAACTGTTCTGAGACCAGTGCAGACAGACAGCACACTGGAGGTTAAGTCATTCACTAAATAGGGAGCAAGGGAGCATCCTATAGCTCTCTATGCAGTTAAGTGCATTCACTCCTAAAATCTGATCAAAAGTTCAGTTTCAGGCTGCAGATGATGTTTGGATCACTCAACATGTTTGACAGACATGGGACAATGATAATCAGTACATAGATTCAGAATTTATAATGTATCATTTTATTTTAACATGGTTGACAGTGATTGGATGATGCTGGACATTACTTTGAATCAGAATTAATTATGCTAATTTCTGATTGGTAAAATGCTTCAGCACTGGCTATCACTTGATTGTTTGACTGTGCAAAGAGAGAACATTGAGACTTTGTTGCCAAAGTAGAAAAAACATTGTAACATAAAATTTTTATTTGTAGTTTTTTTATTTGTGCTTTTCCCAATACACATTGTTCCAAAGCAGCTTTACAGAAAATCAGCTGTAATGTCTGTAATGTCTCAAAAACATGAATAACCAATACTCCTGAGAAAAAAAAAAAAAAAAAAAAAATGACTTTCTATGGGTTGGTATTATTATTTAAAATTTCACAACTTAGTCCCGCGGTCCCCATATGAGGACATACATTTTTAGGAAAACTATTTGGTCTCCCAGTTTACAAATTGGCCCGGTTGCTAGGGAGGGTAGAGTCACATGGGGTAACCTCCTCGTGGTTGTGATTAGTGGTTCTCGCTCTCAATGTGACGTGTGGTAAGTTGTGTGTGGATCATGGAGAGTAGCATGAGCCTCCACATGCTGTGAGTCTCCGCGGTGTCATGCACAACGAGTCACGTGATAAGATGCGTGGATTGACGGTCTCAGAAGTGGAGGCAACTGAGACTTGTCCTCCGCCACCCGGACTGAGGTGAGTAACCGCGCCACCACGAGGACCTACTAAGTAGTGGGAATTGGGCATTCCAAAAAGGGGATTAAAAAAAATAATTTAGAGGTTTGTTCAAAAATTATGCACAATAGCGATGCTCACCTAACTAATATGTTTAGTCGGTCACGTGACATCTACTGCAGGACAACGAACTCCTTTGGAATGCATTTAGACAAAAAAAACAAAAACAATCTATGTTGTCTGTATTGTCATTTACGTCAACAATATGCTAATCTAGGTCAGTGAATATATTTATAAAACAAGGAAACCACAAAAGCTTTCATCATACAGGCACGTCGACCTACAGATGCCCTGATTCCAAGAATAACACACACGACACCTATAAACAATCCCATAATTCCCTGCAGATGTAAAGATACACACATGCTAGTGAAGGGAGATATTGTTCTGCAAGATTTAGCAATCCTGAGATCTGAAGAATGTCCGTGGCGAAGATGAGGTGGGTTTGGCTCGGTCACAGAGTAAACGTTGAGCACGAGCTATATTTAAGAGTCCCTCGATGCTGCGGGCAAGAAAAGAAGATAAAGACGGATTGTGCGGTGGGACGCACGGACGAACGGCTGCCTTCCAGAAAGAGATTGGAACATGCAAAGTTAACCTCTTTTGCTTTCACGTTATTGATCATTTACAGCACGGGAAAGACAAACGCAATTAACAGATTCTGTTTACGGTTTCTTTCAGGCAGGTTTGAACTGCGGATAAAACAAGACCCCGCCCCATCCATGCAATCTCAGATTATATTCCAATATGAAAATAATTTTAATCTTGCGGGATAAGAACATGAAGGGTCATCATCATATTCAGAGCAAGAGCTCTGGGACTATCAGTGACCTGAATTACACACACATCATTAGCACAAACATCTGCATTCTGTGAGGATTTGGCCCGGGGCAAGATGGGCCGCCACTGAGCGTGAAATCTCACACGGACACACACACACACACACACACACACACACACTGACAGACAGACATGGAGACTGTCATTAAGATAATAATATTTACTATTCTCTTACCCCTAAACCAAGCCTACAAACCAAACTTATTACGTTCAAAGCAAAACATGATTTGGCCGATATACGAGCATATATATGTGAGAACTGCTGCAAATGTCTTCACACATTGATATTTTACAACACGGCAGCACTGGAGACTTTTAAAAGGGATAGTTCACCTAAAAAATAAAATTCTTCATTTACAATAGTGCTGCAACAACAAATCAGAAATAATCGATAATGTGAACAATCGTCAATTAATGTCGTTATTGGTTGCTCGGATATAAAGCTGGGTTTTGATGTAGATTTCCCATTTCGATTCTACTCAGATTCACAAGCTCTGGATTCGATTCAGATTTATTTGGGTACATTTCAGTTATATTGTCCGTTTTGCTTGCATACAAAAGAAATTCTCTCGCAGCTAATTGGTAGATTACGAAAATATTAATTTAATCCATTTTTATCATTTTGGTCCATCAATGTCAATGTATCAATCAATGTATTCCATCAATAAATATGATATCTTACAACTGATTTCTTACAAATGCAAACATTTTATTGCACATATACAGTATATACAGTATACTTTGTAATGACCAATATTATACTGATTATGTTTGTGTTTAAGTGTCTCACTGATATACATAACCAATTTCTATTTTAGGCACATTAACTACTTAATTATTTATAACTATTCTCTGGTGAACTGCTTTACAAAACTCATATCACACACAGTTGCAATATACACATGTCCAAAGCCCCTCACTTATAATATTTAAAATGTAAAGTCTTTGTTGTCCAACTTTATCAGTAAACCTGATATGAAATTATCGATAACCGATTAAGTGAAAATATTGGTTAAAAATATCAGTCAAACCAGTTATTGGTCTTTCTCTAATATATGTACCAATTGTCTTTTGTTTACATGCATAATTTGTACAGTTTACAAGTATTTGCATTGACATGCTGAACAAGTGCTAAAACTTGAGCGAATATTTACGAGAGTGGAGTCAAATGGCTTCTTTACCTCATCCGTGCTATATGCATATTCAAGTGATTTACTCGCATTGTAGAGTTGTGCATAGAGTACAAGATCGATCTTGGGATTTTATGAATCGATATCAAGAGGGGGTCTGTGTAGCTCAACGAGTAAAGACGCTGACTACCACATCTGGAGTCGAAAGTTCGCATCCAGTTGTGCTGAGTGACTCCAGTCAGGCTTCCTAAGCAACCAAATTGGCCCGGTTGCTAGGGAGGGTAGAGTCACATGGGGTAACCTCCTCGTGGTCGCTATAATGTGGTTCTCGCTCTCGGTGGGGCGCGTGGTGAGTTGTGTGTGGATGCCGCGGAGAATAGCGTGAAGCCTCCACACGTGCTACGTCTCCACGGTAACGCGCTTAACAAGCCACGTGATAAGATGCGCGGATTGACGGTCTCAGACGCGGAGGCAACTGAGATTCGTCCTCCGCCACCCGGATTGAAGCGAGTCACTACGCCACCATGAGGACTTAGAGCCCCCCCCCCCCCAAAAAAAAAGGATAACAAGATTGTTCAAATGAAGATCGTGATTAGTTAAAAAACATTTTTACCCTGTCTTAGTCAGATATGTGCACCATGGACGGAGAAGGTCTGTAATGAGCGATGCGTTTGTGTGATAAAACACACAATTTAAAAATTATGATAAAAAGCAAGACCCAAGTTTTCCAAAGCACAGAAAACTGATTTTCTATTTATAAAAATGCATTTTATCCGATTAATCGAAGAATAATCGACAGATTAATCGAGTATCACAATATTCATTAGTTGCAGCACTACTTTACTCACCCTCATGTTGTTCCAAACCTGAATTTTGTGTTAAATATCTCATACGTGTTTGGAACTACATGAGGGTGAGTAAATGATGACTGAATTTTCATTTTGAATGAACTTCCTTTAAACACACATTCACAGATTCACTATAGATCACAGCACATGTAAAAAAAAAAAACGATCTCTGCATTTTCTGATTTATAAAAACAGGAAAGCAAATGAACTTTACGAAAAACTGTACACAACCCAAGACTGCAGAAAACTGATGAAACGTCCTCTAAAAACACTGTTCATTTGCCGTAACAAGGTCACACACACTCACAAATCCCCTGGAACCAAATTCCAAATTAATCTACAATATTCCAAAAACACAGAGCTACTGAAATGCAATCTCATGTATCGTCCAATATACAAACGCACAATCCTCACATCATCCCCACAGAAAACTGTAATAATCCGACTGTAATTTTCTGTTCTGCATTGTGTACTTCAGGAGCTATAATCAACTGTCAATCAAAATCCACAGATCTGGATTCAATCGACTAACACCGACCCGTCAGAGTGTAACCACCGAACTGATCCACATGAAAACATCTGACCTGTTTCCTCCACATTATTAACACTAAATCAAAGTAGAACTCAAAAAGCTGTCCTCTTATGAGCGCTGTATGAGTGGGTACATGCTTTTTGCATGTCATCGTGTGGTGTTGTGGGAATGAGTTTCTGACAGAGAGCTCACCCTGTCCTTGAGCCGGAGGTCTGTCCGTGCTTTTAGGATCATGTATCATATGACGTCACTTCATGACTCTGTAGAAAGTGTGCCACTTGCCTGCAGCAGTCCAGAACATTCTATCCCCAGAATGGAATACTAGCGTGCTGCTTACTGCATACTATTTCATTTCAAACAGTAGTATGCTACATTCTTATGGGCCTTCACGTCGAACGCTTCTTTGCACAAAAAAGCTACACACAGTGCCACAAATAGAGCAGAACGCAGGTGTCTTGAGATGCGTTTTTTACACTAAAAGTTCTTTTAACTTGACACAGTGTCTAAAAACGTGGCTCTCTCGCACGAGATGCTGAAAGTTTCCACCTCAGTTTTAATGAGACCTTCATTTAACAAAAAAGAAAATGACTTATTGATCTAAAACTTTTGAACGGTTGTGTATAGCATGCATGTATAATATTTAATTCAAGTAACACAACTGTTATGCACACTGCTAATATAGTTACTGTCTATTTCAGAAAAGCGTCCCATGAAACATTGAACACTGGTTCTGCGTAGGGTTGAGGAGTTTTTCTTTTGAGAGCTACAGTATATTTCTTACAATGGCATGCCATACCTACTGTCAAGCACAGTTTTATTTTGTGACAATAAAAAAAAAGCACATTGAAAATATCTCATCATAGTATGTGGATTTCAGTTTTGCGAAAAGTCTATTTTAGGACTGCTAAAGAACATTTATTAGAATATTAAACATTATTAAACAATTCAACATAAATTTATTAGATTATTAAAAAATATATTTTTACGTAGTAAATTAATTTACTTCATTTGACATTAATACAAGTAGTCAGTCTCGGACTTGACAGTCTCTGCTACTATAGACAGGAATTAACCACGCACACACACACACACACGCACACACACAAAGAGACACGCGCGCACACACAAATGCACACAACACACACACAGAGACGCACACGTACACACACACGCACTCTCTCTCACACACACACACACACTCACAAACACTCTCTCTCTCACACACACACACACACACTCTCTCTCACACACACACACTCACAAACACTCTCTCTCTCTCAAACACACACACACACACACACACAATCACAAACACTCTCTCTCACACACACACACTCACAAACACTCTCTCTCACACACACACACTCACAAACACTGTCTCACACAGACACACACACTCACAAACACTCTCTCTCTCACACACACACACTCACACACACAATCACAAACACTCTCTCTCTCTCACACACACACACACACTCTCTCTCACACACACACACTCACAAACACTCTCTCTCTCTCAAACACACACACACACACACACACTCACAAACACTCTCTCTCACACACACACACACACTCACAAACACTCTCTCTCTCTCACACACACACACACACACTCTCTCTCACACACACACACACACTCACAAACACTCTCTCTCTCTCACACACACACACACACACACTCTCTCACACACACACACACTCACAAACACTCTCTCTCTCTCTCACACACACACACACATACACACACTCACAAACACTCTCTCTCACACACACACACACCGACACACACCCACCCACACACAGAGACACACAACCACACACAGAGACACACATACACGCACACACAGACACACACACATACACAGAGACACACACCCACACACAGAGACACACATACACGCACGCACACACACAGAGAGAGACGCACACGTACACACGCACTCTCTCTCTCTCTCACACACACACACTCACTCTCACAAACAATCACTCTCTCACACACACTCACTCACACACACACACACACACACACACACACACACACACACACACACACACGCACTCTCTCTCTCTCTCACACACACACACACTCTCACAAACACACACTCACAAACAATCACTCTCTCACACACACACACACACTCAAACACACACTCATACACTGAGATGGCCAGGTGAACAAATAAAAAAATTAAAAATAAAAATTTGATTAAAAAAAAAGTGTCCTTTTATGTATACAGCAGTACAGCAATGAATACCAGGTACATCTTTCTCACAGCTGAGAGACAGAGAGAAGACGTTAATGAGGAGCTGCTTGAAAATATAGTCATGCAAGCGCGCAACACACTTTCTGGATTGTGCTGTGAGCTTTTGCGGCACGTCTTTCTGCTTTAGGAAGACGTTAAAAACAATATGTGGCTTTTTTGTGTTTTACCTCAGCGACCTCATTTGCATGTGAATTGTGATGTGGTGTGTGGGGGGAGGAAACACCTGCGATAAAAGAAGAAAAGTGCGGCCTGAGACTGTTACCAGCTGCTCAGTGCAGGAATATTAAAGGAATATTCCAGGTTCAATACAAGTGAAGCTCAATCGACAGCATTTGTGGCATAATGTTGATTACCAATTTTTTTTTTTATTTCGACTCGTCCCTCATCCCCGAGCAGAACAGTCAGGGTCTGGAAGATTATTTATTTATTTATTTATTCATTACATTTTTTTTAAGCCATCAGTCGGCGTTATTTCAACTTCGTGAAAAAAATTGTGTTTAATGGCGGAATTCCAGGTGAAGAACTACACTACCCATAATCCTAAAGAGAGCTCCACCAATCAGAGAATCGAAGCGAACAAAGTGCGCCAAAAGAGCTCTGCAGCGACGACTCACTCCCATAATACACTGTCAACAACGCAAGAGTCACTCCCCCTACACACTCAATCTACAAATATTTCTAAACTATTGATTTAATTAAATTACATCATTCACAATGCTTCATTCCCTCATTAAAGATGTTACACAGTCTTGTATCTTTGTCTTTTTGTCTGATTTTAAAATACTTTTTTTGTATAAAATAAAAGTTTGTAATGTTGTGATTCACCTCGGAGCTGACTGATTTGGTTCATGGCGCACAACTCTTTTATGAAGGATTTAATGAAATCCATATGGAAGAAATGAATGGGAAAAACACTCCTGGAACCAAGACAGCTGAAAAAGTGGACGGGCACTGTTGCACTCTATTGTTGCGATTCAATCCCTATGTAATACAATAGTAATAGTGTTGTTTGACATCGTAAACACTACTGCTAACTTCCTGCCTATCTGAGAAAGCCAGTTTAACTGCGTTACCCATAAGCCTCTTTACAGCTTCGCCACTTCACAGGGAGAGGAAATTACTGGTCAGATCAGAAACCCTAATGACACATTACTAATTTATAGCACCATATTTGCCTACCAAACACTCCGCAAGCTGTTTACAGGCCGGCGTATTTATCCTGCTAACACTGTCGTGAGCTACTTTAACTGTCAGTCCGACAAACATGACATCACTCAAGCAGAACGCAAGGTTTAACACAAAGACAAACGCTTTGACAGCACATCACACAAACGCTGACCCAAATACAATTAAGCACACACTCATCTAAACGCGCTAGACCAGTTACAATTAATCCAGTAAAGCCAATTAGAGTACTAGGAAGCGAATGATTTATCTTTAAATCAAATAATAACATTAAATGAGTGTGATGAATGGGAGTCTTGCTTTAATTTGTTCAGTTTTGCACCCATATTCATGCATGTTAACCAACTGCAAGGCCAGCGGCTCAATAAGAGACTCTAAATTAATTCATACAGAATACGGAAAACTGAATGTCCCCCATGAAGCAACTCAGGAATAATGATTCATTACAAGTCAGCCAAGGTGAGCCATGCTGCATGCTCTGCGGAATTCCTATTCCATGCAACAGGGAAAAGAACATGGTATATTGAATCACAAACTGTTTCATACTGAAAATAAACATTTCTTAATTGTAACAAACGTTTATTAAAATTTATGCACACACACAACCAGTTCTACAAGTACCCTGATGCTGGCTACCAGCTGCTTTGCATTTCAGTGAAATACAAGGGAATAAATGTTCTTACAACCAGCAGACTAATTCATAGCCTAACATTATGAAAGAGAATAATCCATATCAGCTTTAATGGATTTAAACTATGAAAGGTTTGCTGCTTGACACCCCCCAATGCGTCGGCTCCTAAAGATGTTTAACTCAATAAAAATGGATTATCTGTGTTTACCCGAGCCAAGACAGTACAAGCGTTATGCATGCAATGATGATAAATTATCAAGATGTATTCTAGTTAGTCTACATGATTTAATACGCTACCCATTCATGTATATGTTAGTACATTGGGGGGGGAAATCGAGAAAGCTGCCTAGTTTGATAGCATTTTGAGCATCATATGCCTCTAATAGAGTCCAGGTAGGCAGTTTACTAGGTTGTCAGACTAAACCGAAGATTTCTTTCAAGATAGACAGCACACTTTGTTTGAGACTATGGTCCCAAAATGCAGTCAAGTTAGGCAGCACACTAGATTTGAGTGTAGTTTATGATGCACAAAAATGCTGTCTTGGTAGGCAGACTGATAAACACAGAACTTCGTGAGACTACACAGAACTAAATAAGACCTACACATTATTACATAAAGTGCATGTGTGCAAACAGTTCAAGACGGTACAATAATTGCTAAATGTGCAAATTGCAAAGGGAGTCGGATGGTGTTCAGTTGTGTGTGTGTGTGTGTCAGTCCAGTCTCTGAGTATTGAAGAGTCTGATGGCTTGGGGGAAGAAACTGTTACACAGTCTGACTGTGAGGGCTTCAGTAACTTTTGCCAAACAGCAGGAGGGTGAAGAGTTTGTGTGAGGGGTGCATGAGGTCATCCGCAATGCTGGTGGCTTTGCGGATGCAGCGTGTGGTGGAAATGTCCATGATGGAGGGAAGAGAGACCCCGATGATCTTCTCAGCTGTCCTCACTATCCTCTGCAGGGTCTTGCGATCCGAAACGGTGCAATTTCCAAACCAGGCAGTGATGCAGCTGCTCAGGATGCTCTCGATAGTCCCTCTGTAGAATGTGGTGAAGATGGGAGATGGGCTTTTCTCAGCCTTCGCAGAAAGTAGAGACACTACTGGGCTTTCTTGGTTATGGAGCTGGTGTTGAGGGACCAGATGAGGTTCTCCGCCAGGTGAACACCAAGAAATTTGGTGCTCTTGACAATCTCCACAGAGGAGCCGTTGATGTTCAGTGGAGAGTGGTCACTCCATGTTTTCCTGAAGTCAGCAACCATCTCTTTTGTTTTGTCCATGTTCAGAGACAGGTTGTTGGCAATGCACCAGTCCGTTAGCCGCTGCACCTCCTTTCTGTATGCTGACTCATCGTTCTTGCCGATGAGACCCACCACAGTCGTGTCATCGGCGAACTTGATGATGTGATTTGAGCTGTGCATTGCTGCACAGTCGTGAGTCAGTAGAGTGAACAGCAGTGGACTGAGCACACAGCCCTGGGGGGCCCCAGTGCTCAGTGTAGTGGTGGTGGAGATGCTGCTCCCAATCCAGATTGAATGAGGTCTCCCAGTCAGGAAGTCCAGGATCCAGTTGCAGAGGGAGGTGTTCAGGCCCAGCAGGTTCAGCTTTCCAATCAGGTGCTGAGGAACGATTGTGTTGAATGCTGAACTGAAGTCTATGAACAGCATTCAAACGTATGTTTTCTTTTTGTCCAGGTGGGTGAAGGCCAGATGGAGGGTGGTGGCGATGGCGTCGTCTGTTGAGCGGTTGGGACGATACGTGAACTGCAGGGGCTCCAGTGAGGGGGGCAGCTGGATCTTGATGTGCCTCATGACGAGCCTCTCAAAGCACTTCATGATGATGGGTGTGAGTGCAACGGGACAGTAGTCATTGAGGCAGGACACTGAAGACTTCTTCGGCACAGGACGATAGTGGTGGCCTTGAAGCACGTTGGAACGACAGTGCTGCTCAGAGAGATGTTGAAGATGACAGTAAGAACATCCGCCAGCTCTGCCAGGAATGTTGTCTGGTCCAGCAGCCTTCTGTGGGTTGACTCTGCGTAGAGTTTTCCTCACATCAGCCGTGGTAAGACATAGCACCTGGTCCTTGGGAGGAGGGGTGGTCTTCCTCGCTGCCACGTCATTCTGCACCTCAAACCGAGCGTAGAAGTCATTCAATGCATCTGGAAGGGAGGCATCACTGTCACAGGCAGGTGATCTTGTCCTGTAATTGGTCATGGCCTGGATGCCCTGCCACATGCGCAGTGTGTTGCCACGACTATATGGACTACAACACCCAAAAAATGCAGTCTAGATAGGCAGCTTAGTACATTTTGAGACTATTGTACGGTGCCTAAAAATGCTGTCTAACTCACCAAGTTTAGAGTCTACTGTATGAGGCTCAAAAATGCTGTCCATGTAGGCAGCTTGATAGATTATGATTTAATAAATCCACAACAATGCTGCCTAGGTAGGTAGCTCACTATGTTCTGAGACTACTGTATGAGGTCCAAAAATTCTGTCCAGTTAGGCAGCTTAATAGATTTTGAGACAATGAAGCCCAATAATTCTAAGTAGACAGCACACTAAATGAGCTAAACTACAATGTCCAATGAATCTAGATAGGCAGCTTACTTCACTTTGAGACTATAATGCACAAAAATGCTGTCTACGTAGATTTACATTTTGAGACTATTGTATGGTGCCCAAAAATGCTGTCTAACTCACTGGGTTTTGAGCATACTGTATGAGGCCCAAAAATGCTGTCTAAGTAGGCAGCACACTAGGTTTTGACACTCTGTATGAGGCCCAAAAATAAAGTTTAGGGAGGCAGTTTTGAGACTATATGAAGCCCAAACTTTGTCTTGGTAGACAGCACAATATGTTTTACTACAATGTCCGATGCAGTCTAGATAGGCAGCTTACTTCACTTTGAGACTATGGTGTCCACAAATACTGTCCAGGTAGGCAGCTCACCAGGTTTTAAGACTCTTGGATGAAGCCCCAAAATGCTTTTTAGGTAAACAGCTAAATATAATTTACTGGCATGATGCCTACAAATGCAATCTAGATAGGCATCTTGATAGATTTTGATTTAATAAATCCACAACAATGCTGTCCAGGTAGGCAGCTCACTAGGTTTTGACACTACTGTATGAGGCCCAAAAATGCTGTCTAGGTAGGCAGCTTAATAGATTTTGAGACTATGAAGCCCAATAATTCGAAGTGTAGACCGCACACTATACGTGCTACAATGCCCGAAAATGCAGTCTAGATATGCAGCTTACTTCACTTTGAGACTACGATGCACAAAAATGCTGTCTAGGTAGACTTACAATGGTTTGAGACTATTGTATGGTGCCCAAAACTCACTAGGTTTTGAGCATACTGTATGAGGCTCACAAATGCTGTCTTGGTAGGCAGCACACTAGATTTTGAGACTATGAAGCAGTAGACAGCACACTATGCACTCACTGAGCACTTTATTAGATACACCTGTACATCTACTTATTCATGTGTTTATCTAATCAGCCAATCATGTGGCAGCAGTGCAATGCATAAAATCATGCAGATAAGGGTCAGGAGCTTCAGTTAATGTATACATCAACTATCAGAATGGGGAAGAAATGTGATCTCAGTGATTTGGACTGGACATGATTGTTGGTGCCAGACGGGCTGGTTTGAGTATTTCTGGGATTTTCACACACAACAGTCTCTAGAATTTACTCAGAATGGTGCCAAAAATAAAAAACATCCAGTGAGGGGCAGTTCTGTGGATGGAAACGCCTTGTTGATCAGAGAGGTCAACAGAGATTGGCCAGACTGGTTCGAGCTGACAGAAAGTCTACGGTAACTCAGATAACCGCTCTGAACAATTGTAGTGAGCAGAATAGCATCTGAGAACGTCCAACACATCGAACCTCAAGGCGAATGGGCTACAACAGAACAAGACCACATTAGGCACTTCATTAGGACCAGTAGTGTTCCTAATAAATTGCTCGGTGAGTATATATGGACTACAATGTCCAGTCTAGGTAGGCAGCTCGGTAGATTTTGAATTTCTAAATCAACAAAAATGCTGTCTAGGTAGGCAGCTCACTAGGTTTTGGATTATTGGTTATGGACTTACATTACCACATACACAAAGCAGATCATTTATCATGATCATCTAAACAAAGAACATCATTATTCACTCTTGCTTCAGTATTATTGCCATCATGTAAACACAAAGCCTGAATCCAGTCTATTGCTCCTGGATTGCATTGGCCATATGAACAACCAGATAGAATTCCAGATCCATAGAGATCCGGCTCACATTCACACTAAACATTCTAGACCAATATAACCATAATACAATCATGCATTGGTATTATTGCCTTCATGTAAATACATATCTTGACTATTGCTCCTGAATTGCATTAGCCATAAGAACAGAAAGCTTCCATTGCAGATAGATAGATAGATATATGCCATAGAGATCCACAGAGCTTAAACCCAACTATCTATACCAAGACAAGCATATGACACTCATGCATTAGTATTATTGCCTTCGTGTAAACACATATATCCCATCTAGTGCTATTGGATTGCATATAAACAGACAGAGAGATTCGAATCCACAGAGACTCGGTTCAGATTTCCAATGAAGAAGGACAAACCGAACAGAACTGCGTAAATCCAGGATTCCCTGATGAGATGTTTTCCCATCCTGAGCAGGATCAGACCAGTGTCAGATCAACATAACGTCTGCGTTCTGTATTTCTGGGCCAAACGAGTTTTGCCTTTTACGCGTTTTCGCCAAACTGCTCGTCTCACCTGCGTAATTATTATTTGTATTATTTCGCGATCCATGTTTCCGTGTCTTTGCATCTCCACCCGGTCCAACTCTTCTCACTCATCTGCAGCGTGAATCACACACCGTTTTTCTTATAAATCCGACGGAAAGCAGCTCTCTTGTGTACGTGTCCGCACCGACAGCGTCTTAAACGCCTCCTGTAGATCCGCGATCAAAGCGCGTCGCTGTGACCGATAATCAACACTGTGCGGTTGACGTGAACGCGCAGTGAGGGGTGGGCGAGTATTAAATATGATGTCTATAATGTCATTGCCATTGTGTATCTGTTGTGTATCCTGACTGTTATTGACTGAGACAGTCGATGATCCATCAAGATTGTTATAATGTTGGCTTGACAATGCCAACATACTTCTCAAAATCCCTAAACCAAGACCAACATTTCTGACACTAACTCCTCCTAGACCTAGAGCTTTCAAACTACATCCACCAAACTTGGCACAGACCTTCAGACTGTTCTGGAATAGTGTGCTATGTTTTTTCTAACTAATGGGACTTACGGTTTTCGCACAGCGAACAATAAAAAATGGCGAAAAATCCCATAGACTTACATTGGCGGAATGTTTAGACAAGCCAACGGAATGCTCGTTAATTCAAACTCCAAATTTTGAAATGTAAAAAACTCACAATAGGCATCTGATCTGCTCTCTCTCTCTCTCTCTTTCTCTCTCTCTCTTTATATATACATGTATATCGAATCCAGGTCGCGCTGAGTGACTCCAGCCAGGTCTCCTAAGCAACCAAAATGGCCTGGTTGCTAGGGAGGGTAGAGTCACATGGGGTAACCTCCTCGTGGTCACGATTAGGGGTTCTCGCTCTCAGTGGGGCATGTGGCGAGTTGTGTGTGGATTGCGGAGAGTAGCATGAGTCTCCACATGCTGTGAGTCTCCGCGGTGTCATGCACAACGAGCCACGTGATAAGATGCGCGGATTGACAGTCTCAGAAGTGGAGGCAACTGAGACTTGTCCTCCGCTACCCGGATTGAGGTGAGTAACCGCACCACCACGAGGACCTACTAAGTAGTGGGAATTGGGCATTCCAAATTGGGAGAAAAGGGGATAAAATAAATTTTAAAAAAAAGAGGGTTAATCACGGACATTGGGAAACCGTCACGTGTGGCCAGGCCTCCTCGGATGTGACGAGCAGCCAAACATGATGAAGGAGAAGGACTCCTGTGGCCCCGAAGAGTCTGAACTCCTAAGCGAGGCCCCTGCCGTGCTATCAGACGGCCGATGAGAGGGGCCCAAACTGAGTGCATCTCCTGGAAAACCCTCGTTAGCCATAAGCGCTTTAAAGAAAACAGATGGCTGATTGGGAGACGGGTCAGAGTTTATGGAGGGCGACCCATGACAGAAAAACTGAACTGTATTTTTTTTCTGGACAGACCAAAGAGCACAATGTATCTCAATAGCTGGGTTTCAAACCAACTATTTTTATGCAAATTTTGAAATTGCGCATAAGAAATCCTGAATGGGAATGCTTGATATGCGAATAAACTCCCATAATTCGCTATAAAGTTTATGTGGATGAGGTGGATTTTTGGAAGTTTAACATAATTTAAAATGCACATTATTGTGATTATTTATTTGCATAAATGATAATGTGTTATGACCATTTGGTCACTTGTTTCTGCTCCTTTTAAGGATTTCTGATTTCTTCGATTTCAGAAGTGTTCGTCGAAAGTGCTTCACCCATATCTCATGTTTAAAGTGGGTCCTCACAATCTATTTTGAGCACGGGCGCTCCAGCTACATAAAGGCTGGTGGCGTATGGGAATAGCCATTTGAGCCCTCATTATGTGAGCTATTGAACTTATTCCACGACATCTGCTGGTGGCATTTAATAATAGTATAATTGTTCTGCTACAGCAAATACAATTCTCCCCGAAGCAAGGAGGTCATTCAGCTGCTTCATGACACGAAGATAATGCACATAACACAGTTGATCGAAACATGCAATGTTTCACATTTTCTTTAGCCAAATTTTCAGAAATGTGCATAACATTTTTTGAAACATTTGGATGGAAACCCAGCTAATGACTCCGGGTTATTATTATATTGTATACTATTGTACAGCCTCATCTCAAAAAAATTACGTGACTGTGGCAACATTTTTGCAAATTGAAATTACGTGGTTCATGTCACGAATCGCTGTAGTTTCAATGTGAAATGTCCACTGAGGGGCGCTAAAAGCGAGTGCAATGTTCTCTTAAACAGATGAGATTTTTAAGGTTAATGCTTTATCGAGTTTTAAATTAACAAAATCGTCCTCCCTACCCTAAACCTTAAACCTAACCGATAGTGTCAGAAAAAGCAAATGTGACATGATAGAGCGTTAACAAATTTATGTTCTCAAAACGTTTTCTAAACGTTAGATTGTGGTTGTGGGAACAAAGTGTCCAGTTTTTATAATGCAAGTACAGTAGAACGTTACTTAAAGGTTAGTGTTACATTCCTGAAAACTCGAAAGCTTCCAGAAAACACAATTTTCCATTTTCACTCTTTCAAAAAAGAAAGAAAAGAAAGAAATCTATTTAGGAACAATGTTGCACTCAGAAGGTTTTGTCCATTTTGAGAATTTGTATCAAAGACTAATAACATTTGTAAGTTCCATTATTGTTATTTTAACAGTGTTTGTTCCTAACCTTTACGTAACATTAACCAAAGTTGTTAGAACGTTCCCTGTTAGGTGGATATATACTACAGATTTTTCATGCCAAAAACAGGACAGAAATCAGTGGTTTGTCCTCTCAAATAAACATCGTTTAGCTCGAATCTATCTCTGTACCCCAGAGTGAATTCTGAACTGTCCACTTCAGCTTGGGATGAGAGTCTCTGTGGAAAAATGACAGCTCAAACATCTCACAGCTTTAGTCAGGACAAGCTGTGAACATGCGTGTGGTAGCCGGGCTATTCCTCAGAGACTGACTGGCGTGTTTTCTCAAAGCAAAACTCTGTCAGTTTCAACATGATGTGTGATTTACACTCTGTGAACTCTCTTCTGATTGAGTTAGAATGGATTGTCACTGACTCATCATCATTTTAGGGTCTCAAACTGAAACTAACATTGCATGTCTAAAACTAAAGCATGACAGCAAGTTTACACCAGTTTGTGAAATCCAGACAGCGAACAATGCAAACGTCCTTTTCTGCTGACTCAGTGGAGTTAAACTGGATTATAACATATCACAAACACCGCAGGTCAACAAACGAGATGATTTTAACACAAAGATTGTCCTATAGCAGCAATACAAAGAATGATCTAATCTTTACCCTTAAAGTCTTTACCTGTTAGCCACTCCATAAATTACTTCACTGTTCTGTCCCGTACACTCCCTGAAAAGAATACGGGAAATTTGTTGCCACCCAAAGCCATTTGTCTGGCTAGTGAAAACATGAAGATCACATGAAAATATATGTGCTGTCTGTAATTTTATGGACTCAATCAATTCTTGAGCTCATTAAATACTTATGCCACAGAGACATGGATTAGTTCTTCTATTTAAGAAGCTGTTATGTTGTCATAGTCTTTCCAAATCACATTTCTCTGCCCTTGCACAGGTTGCAACATGTGTTTTGCGTCTCTGTCTGGTGTTTTGTGTGTATTTTGAGTGTTTGGTTGTTTTTAAACAGCTTGAGTGAGAAGTGTTGTGTTCTCATAGACCTAAAATTCACTGAATGTTATTTTCACCCTTGGCGAGTCGCTCAACTCGGACCGCAAAAGATCCATAAAATGGTGTTTTACTGGACTGAGTTTAAAGTTGGCTGCTGTTTAACAGAATCGTCCATATGCGAGTACCACAAT